>NW_024749779.1:3705226-3780226 GCF_018991925.1 Homarus americanus
ATAGGGCTGGCTCCTATGACCATGTTGTGTTCATTACTCGAGCTTCACCTGATGTCTATGAATAATAATATTATTATTATTAGTAGTAGTAGTAATAATAAGAAACAATGGTTCACTCATGACCTCCTCCACACGCTGTTTTGTCGAGCCATTAATGCTCCTTACCTGTTTATATTGTTAAGAAAGTCATACAATCCCTCAGCTGGGTTATGCATCTTACGCATTTTTTATATTTGCCTGAAATAAATATTCAATATAAAAAAATTTTGTACATGTCTTGTATTTATATATTCGTCAGGTGCTGTGGCTCCTTGACTGATGAGTCACTTGTTTCACGCGTCAGTTAGAGTTCTTCCCTGTGATGGTGACACTCCCACTTGTCAGTTGGCATAATTGCATGTTATTGTTACATTTATACCTGTCAGCTAGAGGTCTTATATGTTATGGTCACGCTCCCACCTCCCGTTCAGTCTCCTTACCTGTAGCAGGGATGACGAGATTTTCTGCACGTGCCTTGACAGTTACCGGAGGGCACAGCAGTATTGCCTTCTGTTACTGGGGAATATGAGTCGAGGATTTCTGTTGCTGGAGGAAAATTACATTGTTTTTTGTCTATTTGTTTTGCACTGTGTTAAGTTACGAGCCTGGCTGCCTAAACTGTGTGTAGCTGTGACTATCTAGGACTTATTCAAGCTGTGACTTCTAAAAATACTATAAACTGTGTGCAGCTGCTGCGATTTCTACTGTTAATACGTGCCTGAGTGTAATTCATCCTCATTCTCTGCTTTGGCTGGCGTGACTTTCTCAAACAGCAGTTTAGGAAATTTTATATCTGAAAATGGGTGGCGTCCTGGGGCTTTAATTCCCATACCCACTCACACCCACTCCACCCCTATCCCCCTACATCTTCCGCCTCCACCTACTCCCCTGACAACTCCCATCCTACTTCTGACCCATCATCATCTTCCCGGCACTCACAAACCGCGAGAATTTGATTTACTTTATTTTTGGCTACGTTTTGTCAGATTAATGACGAGCGCCCTTACCGAGTCAGGTTTAACACAAATGACCTTCTTTTAGTCTTGTTTCGTTTTCTATAAATTTACGATAATTAGTTATTTTCATTCCCTATTTTAAGAAAAAATAAGAGCAAATGGGTCAGATGATGAGTCATTACCCCTTTCTTAACTTTATTCTTTAGCAATAAAAAAATTATTAAATATCATAATATTAAACATAACTTCTATATTAGGTTTAGTATAAATTATAGCAAGAAACACAGGGGATTATTAAGTTCCGTAACAGTAGTGATTATAGGTAGGAAATTATTGGTGGAAGTGTTGTTGTCGTCAGAGGAGGAGACATTGTGGCCACATAGATCACCTTTATGGCTCCAGTAAACGTCAAGGAAATGGTCCATACTTACTAAAGAGCTTTCACATATGGATCATTCTACTGACGAACATTATTAGATGAAATTATTGGACAAAAACTCAATACGAACACTGAAGTCATCAAAAGAAAAAAAAATAGACGATGAGAACAAGAACAAACTAAATGATTAACGAAAAAATACTGAAAAACTAATAATTAAACGAATAGAATATTAAAATAAAGATAAGCAACTAAACAATGGTTCTGAAAATGAGTTTATTGTGAACGACTTGTATTGTGTATATTTTACTAGCGATCAATACTTCGTAATTAACATAAAAGATTTGAATGTCCCTTTTAACCAACACAAGAGTGAGTAAATGAACACGAATGAGAAATCCAGTCTGCTCTAAGTACCTCAAGTCGTGCAGACAATAAATGAACAATAAGATTCTTACCCATCATAAAACCACAAGAATCATCATACTCTCAGCATCTACTGGCCAACAATATAAAGGCTTGATCATACGAGAAGTGATAGTATCTGACGCGTACTATCTGGCGGTCTTTGAAGTCCTCTCTCGAAGCATCGGATAGCCAAAGGGTCTTGCATTGAACCATCTCCTAGTCATGCTGTCTTAAGATTCTTTCAATGAAGCATATACATCAAATGTTAGCCTTAAGGTTCTTCCAATTATATTCACCATCTTTTAGGCTGTCGGTCTTCCACTAGGCCATCTGTACCATCTGATAACCGTAATGATCCCCCTTTTGACCTTCTGTATATGACAATCTTAAAACCTCTCAATAAACCAGTTTTACAGCACAGTATCTGGAAATCAGAAACTTCTTTGCGTGTCGGTAGAGCGTTTACTGTACCTCCTAATCCTCCAGTATATCATCTAGTTATCGTAAATTCCTCATTGATCATTTGGGGGTTTTAAAAATCCCGCTATTGACCCAACTGAAGATCATGAACTCCCTCACTCAACTATGTGCGGTCATAAAACTATTTGTTTGGGCTCAACGTTTTTCATAGTCCAACTGGCGCACGTTATTAGTCATGAAGTGGTCATGAAATCCTCCACTAAACCAAATGATAGTCATAAAATTTTCATTGAACCATCTGGGGGTTATAAGATGTTTTTGAACCGGCTGGTGAGCATAAAATCCATTCCTGTAACCATCTGCTGATCTTCATGTCCTTGGTTGATCCATCTGTACCATCTGTTAGATTTCATTATGAACGATTTTGCTAATTCATGCCTAGTACAGTCATAGCATTATTGCAACTGAGTCATTTCATGTGTCACGGAGACTACAGTCGCTTTCTCACACCTCCCCATTATGCCTAATTCCCCGTCACCCTCACTCACTGTACTGTGCCTGTCAATGCGTCAACATCTCCCCTAGTGTCCCACTCAGTTAGTTATACCCTCCCTCTCACTCCCCCATACATTGCCACCATACATTACCCCGGACACCACCCTTCACCACACCCTTTTAGAGAACTTCACCTCCTCCCCTGACCCTCCATACTTCATTACACCCTCCCAAGCGGCCCTTATGGGGTGACTCTAGGTTGAGCCACAAAGAACATAAGAACATAAGAATGGAGGAAACTGCAGCGGGCCTATTGGCCCATACTGGGCAGTCCCGTTTACACCCAACCCCTATTGCTCATATAAGCATCCAACCTATGTTTGAAGCTATTCAGCGTATTCGAGTTAATGATGATATTTGGTAACTTGTTCCATTCATCCACTATTCTGTTTCCAAACCAGTGTTTACCTATTTCACGCCTAAATCTAAATTTGTCTAATTTAAAACCATTGTTACGAGTTCGCTCCTGGTTGGATAGTTTGAGTACCT
Organism: Homarus americanus; assembly: GCF_018991925.1. NCBI lineage: Eukaryota > Metazoa > Arthropoda > Malacostraca > Decapoda > Nephropidae > Homarus > Homarus americanus. The sequence goes on from NW_024749779.1 coordinate 3,708,473, forward strand.
TTGTAATGTCTCCTTTGTTTAGCCCTGACTTCCACTTATACACCTCTATCAGGTCGCCCCCCGCTCTACGGGAGATCAAAAGTGCACTTAAGAAGCGGAGGGATTCAGAAACCTCCAACATTTATCTCTTAAGTTTGAGACGTGAGTGACGATCCTGCAGTGTAAACACATGCGTAAATAAAATACCGCTTATACAAAATGGCTGAGAGACATGAATATATAAAGACAGGTGAGCGTGATGTGGCGGTGGAGTAGTGAGGTAGTCAGGTCACGAGGCAGCGGGAGGTGACGCTTCCAGTTGTGGAGAAAAAAAGATTATTGTCCAAGTGTGTTGAGAGCACTAGTGTTGTAAGAACCTTTTCTGCTGTTGACTTTAATTTTTTGTTTGTGCGTGAAACGAATATATACTGCACTCAAGGATACGACATGACCGAGGCACCGACTCTATTCAGAGATAGTGAAGAAAACAAATTAAGCGAGATAGTAGTGACTAGTAACGATGTTAGTAAGCAAATAGACAAACTAAAGCCTAATAAGTCACCTGGTCCCGATGAGATATTTGCCAGAGTATTAAAGGAATGTAAGGATGAGCTTAGTATTCCCCTAGCAAAGTGTTTAACGTGTCCTTAAAAACAGGTGTAGTACCAGAATCCTGGAGGATAGCGAATGTAATACCGATTTTCAAGAAGGGGGATAGATCACTATCCTCTAACTACCGCCCAATCAGTCTAACATCAATAGTAGGCAAATTACTGGAAGCAATCATTTCAAACTCTATTCGAAATCACCTGGAGAAGCACAGATTGATCAATGATTCCCAGCATGGCTTCACAAGGGGACGTTCTTGTCTAACTAATCTATTAACATTCTTTTCATCAGTTTTCGAATCGGTGGACGAGGGCACAATTATGATGTGGTATATCTCGACTTTAGCAAAGCCTTCGACAGAGTCCCCCACGAAAGACTAATTAGAAAGGTAGAAGCTCATGGCATCAAAGGTAACATCCTTAAATGGATTAGGGCGTGGTTACAGGACAGGAAACAGCGAGTGAGCATTAACGGCACTAAGTCCCATTGGAGCAACGTCACACGTGGAGTTCCCCAAGGCTCAGTACTTGGACCATTATTATTTAATATATACATAAACGACATAGATATCGGCATAGACAGCAACATAAGTAAATTTGCTGATGACACTAAAATAGGACGTGTTATTAAATCTGACGAGGACTCAGCAAAACTTAAGGAAGATCTAAACAAATTTTTCGAATGGTCTGAAAAATGGCAGATGAAATTCAACGTCGACAAATGTAAAGTACTCAGTATAGGAGATGTAAACAGGGAAACCAGATACCAGATGAACAACGATGCCATAGAGAAATTCGACTGCGAGAGAGATTTAGGAGTAATGATAAGTAGGAACCTTAAGCCAAGTAAACAATGTGTTTTTGCTCGTAACAAGGCTAATAAAGTACTTGGGTTCATACAAAGGAGTGTTAGTTACAAGACTAGCGAGGTCATCCTAAAACTGTATCTTGCTCTTGTGAGACCACACCTGGATTACGCAGTTCAGTTCTGGTCACCGTATTACAGAATGGATATAGAATCCTTGGAAAGAATTCAGAGGAGAATGACAAGACTAATCCCGGGCATTAGGAACCTTGAGTATAGAGACAGGTTAAAGCATCTTAATTTGCACTCCCTCGAGAGACGTAGAGCGAGGGGCGACCTGATAGAGGTGTACAAGTGGAAGGCAGGGCTAAACAAAGGGGACATTACAAAGGTACTCAAACTATCCAACCAGGAGCGAACTCGTAACAATGGTTTTAAATTAGACAAATTTAGATTTAGGCGGGAAATAGGTAAACACTGGTTTGGAAACAGAGTGGTGGATGAATGGAACAAGTTACCAAATATCATCATTAACTCGAATACGCTGAACAGCTTCAAACATAGGTTGGATGCTTATATGAGCAATAGGGGTTGGGTGTAAACGGGACTGCCCAGTATAGGCCAATAGGCCCGCTGCAGTTTCCTCCATTCTTATGTTCTTATGACAGGAGTACCAATAGATATCAACATTAAGAAAATAGCTCAAATCAGAACGTAAATTTAAGGAACCAATCCAAATGAAACACCGTAACATCAAGGAACCATAATAAAAAAAAGGAACCAGCCCGGACGATAAAAAGTAACATTACGACATCAGAACCTGACGAAGGGAGACAGTTAATAGAGGAAGCATAGGCTTATATGGGAGCAGGAGGACGAGACCTCAACTCTACTAAACGTGATCTACAACCTCTGAGTGTTGCCCCTCAGCCTAACCTCGTTCTCACATTAAGACATAACACACAGCTCACGTGCACGCACAAGGAAGAGGTTGAAGACCCGTTTTATGACAATCATTAAACAGGAAGAGAAAACATATATAAAAGTAGGGAAATAATTTAAAAAAAGAAAGAATGAAACGACGATAAACTTGAAGATTCTCCTCCCTATACAGGTAGCGTTAGGGTGGCGAGTCTTCAGGTGGTGGGGGGGCTAAAAGGACAGATCTGTCTCACTCTTCTTATTACAGTGTATGGCCCTCAGTGTATGACTAAAGATAAAAGAATCTCACTCGTGTTATAATGGTGGCACAAGGATGTTCAGCTGGAAGGCCACTTAAGCGTAAACTTGTTTAATGTGACCTTAAATGGGGATGATGTCCTACAAAACCTTAAAAAATCAACTGACTTTTTGCCAACTGGGGATAATTATTGTTTTATTTCTACAACAATGACAATTAATTCTCATATAGAAAATTTGTTCAGTTTAATTTAAGATGTTGTTTACCATCACAGGGTAACCAAATTATACCCATAGTAGGCTAGGTTAGATATGAACCTACTTATTTATATGTATTGTGATTATCTACATGATCGCCTAAACCTATGGCCAGTCACATGGTCAATTGGAACTAACAAAAATATCATCGATTTAATCATCATTGCACAATTATCCCTATTTAGACCCTACGCCTCAGAGAAGAGAATAAGGAACTGTCACGGAAAATTTGGGATTATTATCCCTGAACTCTGGGTAAATATTGTCTTCAACCATCCACTTTTCTGTATCTATTTTTTTAATAATCCCTTCACACATACACACACACACACACACACATATATATATATATATATATATATATATATATATATATATATATATATATATATATATATATATATATATATATATATATATATATATATATATATATATATATATAAAAGCGTGTGTGTGTGTGTAGTATTGTACTACTTTTCCTCATTACATCCAATAAAACTGACCACAATAATCAAGGAAGTTATTTTTAACTCACCACCCTTATCCCGGGGCAAAACAGAGTTATCCAAACCCGAGGAGCGGAAGTGTGCGGCATCGTCACCGGAGGTTCGACCGTAATTACCTGTGTACATAATAGCGCCATCACCCCAGGATCTCCCGTCACTTTGGACGCCGTCACTCAGAAGCCCAATAATGGGGCGGCGGTGCTGGGGCGTGTCAGACACCACAAGAGGTCGCCGCGTGACCTCTAACCTTGCACCGTGCGGCACGGCAGTCCTCTGTGCACTTCCCAGAAGGTCATGAATCGCCGCGGGGTAGGGTTGTACTACCGTCTGATTGCCGTTTCTGCAGTTTATTATATTACATGACGGTCACGACCACCTCCGCTGCTGGCACCCTCCCCGCCAGGAAGGTGAGAGTGAAGGGATGATTACACGTGTTCAGATAGCAATTATTGGATCCATGTCTCACTGGTTAAGGGAGGATTTCCGATGAATCTCGATGATAATTTATGTCTGACATTTTTAAGAATATTAATACGATATAAATAAATAAAATTTTACCTCAACAAAGTAAAGCTGAACTATCAGTAAAAGATCCCAAGAATCTACATACGGATATGAAGAAATTTTACACAATAACTACAATTTAACTTCACTGTAAAATTAGGCTAGACTTTCTCTGGTGATTTTTACACATTTTTTCTGCTGTGTTTCGTGGAGTGTGAGCGTCAACTTCTTACCTGCAGCAGGGAACAGTAACGGTACTGATCTTCACTTGGTCATTATCAGAAATATATTAAGAAACTTATTTGTGTATATTCTGGCAGACTTTTATAACAATAAGCTGGAAATATGATGGTTTTCGAATTACGATATGGCCTACTGCTAGTCGCATGCTGTATCGTATCTCTTGTCCAGAGATCCCCGCATATCACTAGCATTCATGACGTCACGGGGTATAAAGGGGGTGGCCCTGACATCATAAAACCAGGTGATGTTGCTGTATATATCCCAGGTGTTGACGACTGCCTCTCTCACGTGCTCAGTGGAACACTCAAGCCAGGCAGTTAGAACAGATTACAAAATACACTTTCCTAGATAAAATTTGTTTGTTTAGTATTCATATTTTGGCGGAATTATTTTGACGAAGCACCAAAGAGGATAAAAATGAAAAGGAAAAAAGGTAATTGAAGCGAGAACAAGAAGCGGTGAAACGAAATATATCGATTTATTTTACCCAAAGAATTCGAACTCAGTCATTACCCATTCCGATTTTTAGGCGTAAAATTATAATCTGTTGGGGAAATAATTGGTGTTCTTGTTTTTCGTAAAGGAAATATTAACAAAGGAAAAACCCAACCACCATACCATCTGAAAACAATAGTCGTTGGTAAAGTCTCAAACAAATTCCACTCGCCTCTATTGCTCGACGAACCCTGGGATACTGACTCGTGAATCCGAAGCATTTGAGGACTGAATAATACATAACTGTCTACTGATTTCAGACTATGATATGTATGTATGTATGTATGTATGTATGTATGTATGTACGCCACCAAGTCATCAACAGAACAGCCACATCCTGTGACCCGAACGTACTTACAGGCCAAGTAGGAGGCTCGACCTCTGAGGGAATCTGTACTGGGGTCGAGGGTACGACCATCCCGGCAACCAAATTATCACCTTGGGAATACAGGCACTAGGTCACAGGGCCAGGGAAGCCAGTTGCCTATGTTCCTCACGAAAAAACGGTACAATAGATCGCTAAATGCAGAACGGGGAGGAAGAAATGATGTTCAATTCAATACTTAACAATAACCTTAAGTCTGTTTGGGATTGGTCTTAGATTTCATGATTTTGTTGTATTGCTGGTGAGTACAAACTTTTGATGTGAGTTGATGACTTATGACTGCTCGCTGCCGTTCAAGTACTTAAGGTATTGGTCAAGTCAGTCAGGTAGATATGGGGCTACTGACACCTCATCTGAGTAAATATTTCACAGATACTCTTACCATGATTTTTTTTTATCTTACGACATTAACTTCCGGTAAGACTTTAGTAGCAAAAAAAGGAGCGAGAAGAGCGAAGAGAAAAAGTAGATGAAATAGATGAGGCACAGTAAACACGTGTTCTCTCTCTCTCTCTCTCTCGTGGCCTGCACTATGCCTCGCTCTCTATGATAAACACAAAATTTAGTATACATTAGCATAGACATTTCTAACATACAGCTATAACAGGGCAGTTTTTTTTTTTTAAGGTCGCGTTTACAAAGTTCATACTGCAAGCGAAGTGCAGTTGTTCCAATGGTGAGGATTGGGGATGACACGGCGCTCTGACTAACACATCAAGCTGCACACCCCCTCCAGTACACACACGCCATCCTCCCACCCTCCAGTACACACCCCATCATCCCACCTCCAGCACACACACCCATCATCCCACCCTCCAGTACACACCCATCCCACCCTCCAGTACACACCCCATCATCTCACCCTCCAGTACACACCCCATCCTCCCACCCTCCAGTACACACCCCATCATCCCACCCTCCACACACCCCATCATCCCACCCTCCAGTACACACACCATCATCCCACCCTCCAGTACACACCCATCATCCCACCCTCCAGTACACACCCCATCATCTCACCCTCCAGTACACACCCCATCCTCCCACCTCCGGCACACCCCCATCTTCCCACCCTCCAGTACACACCCCATCCTCCCCACCCTCCAGTACACACACCATCATCCCACCCTCCAGTACACACCCCATCATCCCACCCTCCGGACACACCCCATCTTCCCACCCTCCAGTACACACACCATCATCCCACCCTCCAGTACACACACACATCATCCCACCCTCCAGTACACACCCCATCATCCCACCTCCAGTACACACCCCATCATCTCACCCTCCAGTACACACCCCATCCTCCCACCCTCCGGTACACACCCCCATCTTCCCACCCTCCAGTACACACCCCATCCTCCCACCCTCCAGTACACACCCCATCATCCCACCCTCCAGTACACACCCCATCATCCCACCCTCCAGTACACACACCACCATCCCACCCTCCAGTACACACCCCATCATCCCACCCTCCAGTACACCCCATCATCCCACCCTCCAGTACACACACCACCATCCCACCCTCCAGTACACACCTCACCAACCCACCCTCCAGTACACACCCCATCTTCCCATCCTCCAGCACACACCATCATCCCACCCTCCAGTACACACCCCATCATCCCACCCTCCAGTACACACCCCATCATCCCACCCTCCAGTACACACCCCATCATCCCACCCTCCAGTACACACCCCATCATCCCACCCTCCAGTACACCACCCCATCATCCCACCCTCCAGTACACACCCCATCATCCCACCCTCCAGTACACACCCCATCATCCCACCCTCCAGTACACACCCCATCATCCCACCCTCCAGTACACACACCATCATCCCACCCTCCAGTACACACCCCATCATCCCACCCCTCCAGTACACACCCCATCCTCCCCTCCAGTACACACCCCATCCCAGCACACACCCCTCTTCCCCCACCTCCAGTACACACCCCATCCTACAGTATACTCAATATATGTCTGGCCTGAGAAACTTATGCAATACATATACAGTAAATTACTCATATGGAACCTATCCAATATAACATATAACAACCTAACCTAAACAAAAGCTAACATGGAACCATCATATATTACCTCATCTAAGTAATTATTATCTACGGTTGTCAGAATCCTTTGTCCGATATGTCATATTATCCATCATAAAATTACATAGATACTTTTTTGACTGTGCGTACATCACTGAAAGAGGTTTGTTTCCACTGGTGTTGTATCTTAATATAGTTAAAGATATATACGTCCTTAACCTTTCCACGGCTAATATATATCATGACGCCATCACCCTAATGGGGTATTTCAGTCATTCTAGGTTGGAGTTTATATTTTCAAAATTAATTTTAAAATGTGGCTCGAGATTAATGAATTTTTTGCTGTTAAAATTTAATAATAGCCTGAAACTTATAGATACGACATAAAAAAGTTCTTTGCTTCTATAGCTGACCATTAAGGGTCGATAGGTCTCCCAAGAACGTCATGTAAAAATCCTGAATCCATTTTAGCGACATTCCTTCAACAGCAAGAATCTCCAGAAACTAAAGTACCACAAGTGTAACGTATATTTAAGGCACTAATCCCAGACCTTACAAATACATGGTAGCTCAGGAAGTCAAGCAATACTTTCGTGCAACAGTTATTACCACCAAGAGACGTATTATACTTCCTCAGTAAGTGATGGGCCAGAGAAGCACGCTGATCCTCCACAAGACGTCCTCCCCTCGTGCTAACTGTTTCACTTGTTATCAGAAAGTTCCCTCAAGAAGTAGAGTTTCTGTCAACAATAGCGGATGTCTCAGATAATGACAATAACTACCCGAGACTGGCATCCACCATCTGTTGGTACAGGAAAACTGCTCCTTTTACCTTGCACCTGAGGATTACTGCAGGTCCTTGATATTTCTTATACGCGCAGATAAGTATCATGATTGCACACACACACACACGCACACACACACACACTGCAATTTTTTTTTCACTGACAAACTTTTTCATGGGTTGTGAGGCTGGGTAACCGGTCAAAGGCAATACAGAAGTATTCATTTATCGTCTTTACCCTCTGTACCACATGGCCCCAAGGCATCCATCCACGTGTGTGAGTCCTCTGGGCTTCATGCGTTTATAACAGAAGTATCACCAGCTGCTGCCAGGGCGTTGACATTACCACGCTTTCTCTCCGTGGTAATTCTCTCTCTCTCTCTCTCTCTCTCTCTCTCTCTCTCTCTCTCTCTCTCGTTCACAAAACACTCGTCAGAATATTATTTTGAGTGTGTATGTATCGTCACGGTCAACTATTAGTTTTAAATATCTGTGTAACTATATGCATAAGTCATTACCTTCCTCATCGTCAAAAAGCTGACACACACACAAACATTCCCATTTCGTTGAATATACTTCTAAATCCACAAAATCGATTTTACACGGCCAATAATTAATTGATTAGGGAATCGAATAACCTAATAACTACGACCAAAACTTCCTGATTCTTAAGGTAATTTGGGGGGAATCCAGACCATTTGAACAGTTAATAGTGTCTTAATATTACAGCAGTAGTTAAAAGCCGACGAGTGAACCAGCTACACGTCTTACTGGGCTGAGGTGGCGTGACGTACTGGTGGTGTACTTCCTCACTACTGTCATGATCAGCAGTTATCATGACCAAGATTATCGCTCTTATTACTTATTACCTTTCTACTTTTGTTTGTCCTTTCATATATATATATATATATATATATATATATATATATATATATATATATATATATATATATATATATATATATATATATATATATATATATATATATATATATATATATATATATATATATATATATATATATATTTTTTTTTTTTTTTAAGTTGTAGCCCACCCGGGTACAGGTCACTGACCCACATCGGGGACTGTGGGGCGAAAATGTAATAATAATAATGATAATAATAATAATAATAATAATAATAATAATAATAATAATAATAATAATAATAATAATAATTAGTTCAAAGGAAATAAAATTTATAATAAAAAATAAAAAAATACAAATAAATAATTATAACAATAATAATAATAATAATAATAAAGAACCATACAGAAATACAAAAATTAAAAAAAGATCAATAGTGAGAAACGCTATATGTATGTTGTGTTGTCAAAGTAAGAGTAACAATTGAGACCCTGCAATTGAGTGTAAATGTGGCAAAAAGTCACATCAGCAACCTGGGACTTGGTCACAATTTTCGTGATGCCATATGGCAGCAGGGTCTACCATTAGACAACACATTATGCTTCCAATATCTTCCCAGGCGGTAGTACCTCCCTGTTTGTTAGCTGCTTACTACCTACTACTTAAGTCCATTACACTGCAAATTTAATAACGACATAAACTCTTCTCAAAGTTACTCGAACTTTTATCAACTTTATTAAAAACTTGATTGAAACACTGACGGTCACAACTGCGTGGATATTGATCTCTGACAATACGTAATTTTAAATAATTGTTTGCATTGGTACTGAGGTTGATGGATAGATATTGGTTCAGTATGCATATAGATAATGCAGGTCTATATTTCAGCGACCTGTGGTGTAATGGTCAGCATGTTCGCTTCGCAAGCGAATGGACCCGGGCTCGATCCCCGGGCAGGGTGAAACTATGGGCAAGTTTCTTTTCGCCATTTACCTCTGTCTACCCATTAGTAATTGGGAACATGGATGTAATAGATTTGCGGATCGTGTTCCGGGTAATGGTTAGCCAGTGCAGTTGGCGAGATGTCAGGTCTTCTTTACACTGGGTCATGCAACTCGTTAACTTAGGGTGTAGTTGTTGTGTTGGTGACAGCTTCTACACCTTAAACAAATTCACGCCTAGGTGGTGATCTGGTGGTGGTATTTGGTGTTGGTGTAGTGGTGGTAGTGGTGGTTGATACTGCCCTGTGAGAGCTGTTGTTGTGGGTGATGATAGTGGCGCTGGTGGTGGTTAATGTAGCGCTGTAGGAGTTACTAATGATGATGGTGGTAATAGTTGCATGTGAGGGGGGGTGAAAGGGTGGCTGTTATGGGTGGTACAGTAGTGGTGACACCTTCCACCAGTTGGCAGATGACCCAACACAGCAGGTGGCGGTACACCTGGAGGGCCACGGTGGTGTTAGTGTCATAGCGGCTTCTTTTTTCAACTCTTGCTTGCCTGTTGGTGCCTGCAGGTTACCGGTCTTCCTGAGAATGCTTTCAGTAATAAGAAAATTAATGTGTGTGTGTGTGTGTGTGTGTGTGTGTGTGTGTGTGTGTCAACGGCATTATATCCTCATGACACAATATTTGATCAGGTTTGTTTGGTTTTAATATGTTTCAAATCTCTAGGATCCTGGACAACCCAACGTCTGTCAATCATATCCGTTTCAGTAACATTTTTATTGATATAATTATAAATCATTTGCTACCTCACCCTGGAGATATCTTAATATAAGAACACTTTAAGAGAAACTGCGTATTTATCTAAAATTATCAAATTTTATACGTATAAAAATATCATCGTTTGAAGTGGAAGGAAGACAGGTGAGGTGAACAAAAACTGAATGATCTGGCTGGTCATCACACACACACACACACACACACACACAAACACAAACACACACACACACACACACACACGATGGAAAGAAAGTCACCATATATCTCTCCCCAGCGGCTAATGGCCCGAGCAGGGGTAGACGAGGCTAAGAGGCATGAAGTGCGCCACACCTCATCACATAGATAGAGCAAACACAGGTAAGCATCTCGTGAGAATGAAGCTTGTTATTTGCATTCACGTAACATCGTGAATTGTGTACACCTGCGCGTACACAAAACATCAGTGACCACACATACACAAGTCAACATCATGTATGACGAAGCAGGCGACGGGAAAAGCCTCGGACTTTCACAATTTTCTCGATTACACCTTCCCGCAGGTGACAGCTAGGAGGAGAAACAGCCACGGTGAAAATGAAAGTTAGCGTCACTAATAGAGGTGAACGACTCGGACTTAATAGGGGAAAGCTGCCAGGCGTGATGGTGAGTAGGGAGAGAGAGAGAGGCTAGGGGGAGAAGAGGGGAGAGAGGCAAGGGGGAGAAGAGGGGAGAGAGGCAAGGGGGAGAAGAGGGGAGAAGATGGGAGATGAAGAGAGCAGGAAAATGGACTTGAATCCAAGATAAACATAGGGGAAGGGATTATAATGAAATGAAGGGCGTAGAGAATGTGGAGAACAGAACAGAACACAAAGACGTAAGATGGAAAGTGTGAATATATTGGTAGGCAATAGTTGATAGGCACGCCGCTGATGCAGTTACTTAATAAGCTAGAAAAAAATAAATATTTCAGATATATTTCATGAAGGAGGTTCTCTAAAAAGGAGTTTGACACATAAGCACTAACATAGTAAGGTTCAGCGATATGAGATCTAAGTAAGATGATGAAGGTTGAAAGGTCACTCAGATACACAACTTGACCTTCTACTCATCCAACTCGTTTTAAACAAGAGTGAAATATGAGAGTGAGGAGACCTTCACTGCCCCTCACTTCTCCCCATAGACAAGCACTCGGAAGAAACATCTTGGTAAAGCCAATAATAAAAAAGAAAACATTTAATCTCTCCTTCCTTGACATTTAGAAATCCTGATAATAAAAATAAGGAAATTTTAAATAACTTATGATTATCGTCTAGAAATAAATGACTTTCAAAATACCCTTCCACTTTTCCCCTGCTTATCATATCGATCATTTATATATATCATCATTGCCTACACTTTCTTATATAATATATTATCTATTATATATCATCATTTAACATCATTATATATAATTTCCATGTGTCTCTCCACCTGCCATTAATTCCTGTATATGTTGCGATTTTTCTTTCTACCGTATAATCTATTTCGTGCACTAATTATTCATCACGACCTACATTAGCCTTCAAGCTCAGTATATGATACTGACCTTATATTCATTAAAAACCCAGAGGTAATACGTGACCTGAAATATACTTTACCATTTTCCTGGATTTAACGAGAATCCATAAACTCTTCAAGACAAAATGACATGTTTTCGCTCCCTTATATTCAACTCATATATTTTTTATTGTGTAATCTTTGAAAGGGTCAGGAACTAAATGTATACCTTTTCATTTTTTTTTTGTAGTGGGGAGAGGCTAATTCTCTCCAATCAAGGAATTGTTATAGTTTTAAGGAATTGGGACATTTTGCATGACACAAATTGCTTCTTGGCGGGGGAAAATGTCACAGTAAGATAAACAATCTTTTTCCTCATTCTCTCGTGGGGGGCAGAGAGTAACAGATACTTCTTCAACAAAAACAACAACAAAACAACTAACAGTCATAACACCAAGAACAATAACAACAGGAGAAATAACAGACGTAATGGAAAAAATAACAGCAACTAAAATAAGAGCAAAACAAAGATGATATCAACACAAATTGCAGCAGCTAAACATAACAATACAACGACAGCAGTGAAAACAACATGGGAAAAAATAGCAGTAAGTCATCAAGTAAACAAATAACAATGATAACAGTAACAAACACACTCAACAAACAAGTAAACACAAATGTCAGAGAAAAATGGTCATCGCCAACTAAAAACAGTCATGTCAAGAAACTGTGTCTGTTAGTCTGTCAGGATAAGCCTTCATAGAGATGACTGAAGCACTTATGAAATCCGGGATGCTAGGAATATGTAGACAACTTTAAACGATGATCCTCCCAATACTGGCCAGATATTTTGTAAATAATATTAATTATGTGTTAAAGGAACATCCTTCCTTCCTTAGGCTTTAGTAAGCCCCTTTATAATATTTATACTGTATATACTTTTCACACTTGCCAGATGATTCTGGTGTCATTGTACAGGGGTACCTAGTGACAGCACTAGGATCCCGCTTCCTCTATCAAGGAATAAACAATTGAAATTGAAATTGAATTGACAACTTTAAAGTAAAAGCAAATTGTTAACGTAGATAACTTTCATTGTAAAGACCAAAAGTTACTCCCCGTGGCGATACGTTCAGGCACGCTGTTCGAGTAGACTTTCCCCTCCACCTACAGTGTGTGTGTGTGTGTGTGTGTGTGTGTGTGTGTGTGTGTGTCCCTACTCTATAAATATCATACACGCACAACCACTAATGCTACTACCACTACTACTACCACCATCAGCACCGCAATCAATATCTTTACTACTACTACCACCACCACTACTACTACTACTACAATAGCAACCAACATCCAACATTACTTCTACTACCATAACCACCAACAACTCTATACTACTATCACCATAACCACCACTACTAGTATTTTCCGCCTGTACTATTATTACTTATGTCACCGCTAACACCATCCTCACAAATAGCATCATTATCACTAACATTTCTATCACCACTACCACTATCATCATCGCCATCACCACTAGTACCCCCCCCCCCTACTACTACTACTACTAACACTATTTAAACCATATTTTTTTTAGCACCACCACTACCACCATCACCATCACTACCACCACCACCACCATTTGTCAGCTCTCGTACACCGCCTACAGCAGGTAGAGGAGAAAGCACTTTCCACTAACGACATTTGAGCATTGTTTAGTTCTTGTTATGTGTTTAGATGTTTGAAAATTAGAAATAACTTCTTGAATGAAACATTTTTTTTACCATAAATGAAATAACCTTCCATTGAATTACGAAAAAAAATGTCCTCATACGGACGATGGGACATAGCGCTGTAATATGGCCTGTGGTCGTCACTTTCTCTGTCTGTTGTTGATGTACACTTTCTCCTGCACCTGACGACCACAAGATGGCTGCCTCACCCTGCCCCTCCAGCCCATCCTTACAAGTCCTCCATAAAAAATAGGTCCACCACCAGCACCTGGCCGTTTCCCTCCACAACGTAATGATATATTATACACTATTTGGAAAGTGCATTAGTCCTCTGCACACACACACACACACACACACATATATATATAAATATATATATATATATATATATATATATATATATATATATATATATATATATATATATATATATATATATATATATAAGAATTAAGACGGTCTAGACACTCTCACTATCACAGGCTGTGTACGGAAGATCAACACGACGCCTGTAACCTGGCAGTGGCCGCCACCCTCCAGCCGTGACTTGTATTTTCACCTCCCAGCATCCCCAGCCTACCCAGGGCACAGGTCAACACAGCCCGCGTCCGCCTACCTTCACCATACATCACTCATCAATTTGTGGTCACAATTTGTATTTTGTCTTCTTCTTGGAGTCAGTCAGTGCATCTTGTTACGACAGTCTGTTACAATTTCTCTGCTGTATATAAAGCCATTTTTGTATGCGCTGTGTAAGTGAATCCTTCAGTCTCCAGTTAAGAATAAAGTCTAAAGTGCTAACCTGAGTCTGACTAAACTATTGGAAAAATTTTACTTTTCATGCTGGTAGTATCACTTTCATGCCCCGAGGATTTCCTTACTGTGTCTCCCACAGGGTTGTTCAGTGTGGTTGACACACTCGTTGTCAGCCATGTGGAAATATATTGTAAGAGGGAGAAAGCCTCCTCACCCTTAAGGATAAACAGTTGCCGGACATTAGGCCTACGTTTATAAGCCTTACCCAGATACAAAAAAATAAACTGGGGAAGTGTTGTGGAGGCTCACGGATCTCAGGACAGACGTGACCTATTTCCACCAAGGACGCTGTGGCCAAACCCAGTAGGACCCCCAGGGCGCCTACGGTCGTTAAGGGCAGGTGAGTAGTGGGGATAGGGTAGGGGGAGGGGATACACCTGCCAGTGGGGGGTCACAGGGAACAACAGGATAATCCGGACACAGGCAGATGAGGAGGAGGAGAGGGTAGTGGTTAGCTATGCCTGGGGCGGTGTCTGTCCTACTTACCGTGAATACACCTCGTTCAGGGTGGAGGTCCAGAGCCTAGTGATGGTGTAGGACGGTCAGGTTTTGGGGCTTTGTGGCTCAGCATCCGTGTGTGTCCTGTCCTAGCGGGGGGGGGAGGGGAGAGGGGGGTATAATTTAGATAGGTCGTCCTCCTTCTCTCCCTTCGCTCCTATCACCGAGCCCTAACATTAACTGGGGCCTTCCTCACATAATGATAAGATTAATTTCATATTTTTGGGATGTTGTTTACAATGATGCGAAGTATCAGGAATATTTTCCATTCATTCTTTCTTTCTAATCAACTTATTCTGATATACAGTAAGAGAGCTCGTTATCACAACATGCACAAAGAGAGAGAGAGAGAGAGAATTTAAAAGTAGCAACATACATACATACATACATACATACATACATACATACATACATTACATACATACATACATACATACAGGTTAGGTAGGGAGGGAGAACAAATATTTTATCATGAACAATCCTCAGGTAGAGTTTGTGTCCATGGGCAGGTATGACTCGTGACCCTCGTACCGTCAAGCCGGATATAACACCTCCCTCCCTCTCCCCCTCTAGCGTCGCGTCCCCACCCTCTGCCGCTGCCTCTAGGTACACGGGCAGGGGAAGGGAAGGGAAAGCGGTCGAGAGGGAGAATAAGGAATTTGTAGAACTGATATGAAGTGGAGAAAAGAAAGAAATCACGGGATAGTCTAATAAAGAAAAGAATTTGAGTGATAAGATAAAAGATATGGACAACATAAATAAGATCTAATAATAAAGAAAAGAGAAAAGAAGGGAATAGATTAGGTTAACTGATCCCAAGAAGCTAATATGATACATGAAGACGAAGCCAATAAGAATGAAAGCAGACCAGCATGACGAGGAAAATGTCACCACTCCCCGAGCTAATCAGTAAAAGACTCATAAAAACCTTTCACAAACCCTAAATATAACCATAAACATAAAGACGAATTTTCTCAGCACTTAAACCATTCGATTAGAAAATACTCAACAGTCTTACAGTTCCGCTTCACTGACATATCTGTATTACTGCAATCTGTTTAATTTCACAGCCTGATTTCATTGAGTGTAAAAATGTAAAACGAGAAGCTTTCACCTCTTGAGAATGACATGAAAAGAGAGAAAATTTTTATGCAAGGGAAACATGTCCAGGTGTTTTCAGTCATGGAGAAACAGCTGATGGAAAGACCTTTGCCTGCGAGGCGGCGTAAAGGAGGCAGGTGTTTTCCTTCAGCCTTCAGCTACTAGTTCAAGACAAGCTTTCTAGGTGGTCGTGTTAATATGTAGGCGTCTGGGGACAGGTGCAGTACTGTATGTGTGCCATGAACTTATATGAGAAGCAAAAACAGGGAGAAGAATAATGAGAGAAACCAAAGTAGTGAGATAGAGAGAGAGACAGAGAAAGATAGATAGATTGGTTGATATTCAAAGAGATAGAGAGAATATATCTAGTGTGTAGGAGAGATATGTACACAATAACAAAAAAAAAACACACAACACTACCGACTCTAGAGATTAATTTCCACCAGAAGAGACAATCGTCACTCATCGAACATAATGCAGGAACTCTTGATGTATGAAGCTGAACTGATACCTCGAATTGATGGCAAATGTTCACAAATTCCTCGTGTTAAAAATAATGCTCGGTAATATCAATTAACATTTACAACACTAGAGGTTTAGAGGCACGATTTATTTTATTATTTTCTTTAATTAACACACAACACACACACAGTATATATGCCTTGTTAAAATACACCGGTAAGAGCGTCAGTCTCGGGTGAAGAGGAAGACTGGCCACCAGTTGCTCCACTCGGTAGTCCTGGACCAGATATCTTGTCTGACCTCTCTATGTTTTCGTGGTCTCATTCTTCACTTTTTATGGTATCTTAAAATATTCATTTATTCTATATATTTCAAGAGTATGTTTTTATTTGTAAAATATTCCTGACCTTAATTTAAACAAATATGCATTTTTTAGTATTATCGACACTAATTAATGATTTATTGATCACTAATGTATTCTGATTCACCACGTAAACATTCTGTTATGACACATCTTAATTTCGTTGAGTTTCATGAAAGCCAAGGAACAGTGTTACTGCTTTCCCATCAAGCAGTGTCTTAGGGTCACCACTGTCTACTGTGTTAGATCCTGGGCCAAAAGTAACCCATAAATGAGGATTCCAACACGAGCATAATACTGAAAACTCACAAGTAAACACAACGGTAGAATATTATGCGTTAAATGTGCTCTAACAGTTTATGTCACGTTAGGTTTGTTTAGAATATTTTACATCGGAATTAATTAAGCTTTCAATAGGTTTGGTTGGTTAGGTTAGGTTCTATTTTCCTCATTTTATGTTCTCTACACGGCCTAAGCTCCTTGTCGTGCGTGAGTGGGGCGAGGTTTAGTTATAAATACTCAACACACCAGACTATCACCTTAGTGGCCAGTTGTTATTCATTAACGCGTCGGGTTACGCAATCATTAGCGTGTGGTTAATGACAGCTGCAGGTCATCAGTATTCAGGGCCACCACTGAACTGGCTAGTCATTAATAATTAGCGTCTAGGATGGAGCACGTAACTGCCCGGTTGATAAACCCGATTCCTTAACTTAGTCCAGATTTTCTGAGACTCACTCGTGATTTTCCCCCCAAACTAAGGGAATAATACTGATCGTTAAGTGACGTTGCTTAAATGAACCAATTATATGCTCCGGATCAGAAGCATGTAACAATATATATCACGTAACCCACCAGAGATAAGCTTTATAAGTAAGTGGACCACGAAACAGGTATTATGAATCCAAAGGAGGGATCCGGTGTTCCTTATTCCAAACCTGCACCCTCTACCTTCATCAACCTTCTTTAATTACATATACCTGTACATATACATTACACGACTTCGTAAACTTGTCTTCCTTAATAATTCTCAACCCTTGAATTATTTACACTCCTAAACGTACTTATAAACAGACAAAATGATCATGATATCCTCGTCACGCTGCCAACTCTCCCCTGAGGAAGATTGTGGACGTCATACACCCTTATATTGGGGTCACAGGGGACAGGTATACCGTGGGGGCGGAGGCGACCTTTACCTGCCTCGCATAAAACCATGTGAGAAGGGCATGAAGGTGGAGGGGGGGGTGAGAGGGTGAGAGGGGGAGAAGAGGAGAGTGAGGAGGAGGAGGAGGAGGATGGGGAGGGTTAAAAAGGAAAGGATGAAGAATGAGGAGGTGCTAGATATGGAGAAGAGAATAAAGTGAAGAACAGAGGTGGTTAAAAGGAATGGATGGCAAGGAAGAAGTATTGTAGAGATTGACAAAGTAGAAGAGGAGAGGAGAGGAGAACGGGATGATGACTGGAGCGGAGACAGGCGGAACTAAGCATTGCTGTAACCATCATAACAAGCGTTGCTCCGTCACACACAACCACTACTAACACACAACCTACCAACTGAATAGGCAAAACATACTCAGTGACCCGCACTTACAGTTACTTAGGAATGTCTCGTATAATTTTAATGGTGATTCATTCGTCCATGCAACCTGGTTTACATAAAGAAAAATAGATACATATAAGAGCAACGTCACAAGTGGAGTTCCCCAAGGCTCAGTACTTGGACCATTATTGTTTATTATATACATAAACGACATAGATATCGGCATAGACAGCAACATAAGTAAATTTGCTGATGATACTAAAATAGGACGTGTTATCAAATCTGACGAGGGCTCGGCAAAACTACAGGAAGATCTAAACAAATTTTTCGAATGGTCTGAAAAATGGCAGATGACATTCAACATCGACAAATGTAAAGTACTCAGTATAGGAAATGTAAACAGGGAAACCAGATACCAGATGAACAACGATGCCAAAGAGAAATCCGACTGCGAGAGAGATTTAGGAGTAATGATAAGTAGGAACCTTAAGCCAAGTAAACAATGTGTTTTTGCTCGTAACAAGGCTAATAAAGTACTTGGGTTCATACAAAGGAGTGTTAGTTACAAGACTAGCGAGGTCATCCTAAAACTGTATCTTGCTCTTGTGAGACCACACCTGGATTATGCAGTTCAGTTCTGGTCACCGTATTACAGAATGGATATAGAATCCTTGGAAAGAATTCAGAGGAGAATGACAAGACTAATCCCGGGCATTAGGAACCTTGAGTATAGAGACAGGTTAAAGCATCTTAATCTGCACTCCCTTGAGAGACGTAGAGCGAGGGGCGACCTGATAGAGGTGTATAAGTGGAAGGCAGGGCTAAACAAAGGGGACATTACAAAGGTACTCAAATTATCCAACCAGGAGCGAACTCGTAACAATGGTTTTAAATTGGACAAATTTAGATTTAGGCGTGAAATAGGTAAACACTGGTTTGGAAACAGAGTAGTGGATGAATGGAACAAGTTACCAAATATCATCATTAACTCGAATACGCTGAATTGCTTCAAACATAGGTTGGATGCTCATATGAGCAATAGGGGTTGGGTGTAAACGGGACTGCCCAGTATGGGCCAATAGGCCCGCTGCAGTTTCCTCCATTCTTATGTTCTTATGTAATAGCATAAATTAAATGGAGTTAGTGATTAATTATGTCCAAAAACAGATGATGCTATGAGGTATCTGTCTCTATATGATGCCTATACTCCTATATGGTATCTAATATATAACGTATTATGTCTCTCTGTTAACTTGCTTGTCCATTTGCTATGCACGACTACAGTTTTGATAATAGCAAAGCTGAAATTTGACTTGAAGATACGCATGCACCCTAGATTAAAGGGCGGTTCATGATAACTTCTCCTGGGTGGATCGTGGGATGTTATTGGAGTTCTTTGGTTGAACTCATTCTGGTTAACTAAACTTCGTGACAAAAGGGCAACTCTGACAACCTCAGCTGGTCTCCTGTTTTATACGTGGTGATGTCTGGACCTGACGAAGTGCATGGTGATGAGATGTGATGAATAAAGCCAACAGTTGACGTGTGTGGAATAATATAACTAAGAGGTGTGTGTCGTGGTTAGTTATCTGAGGCAGACAGACAGACAATAGGTAGGTAGGTAGGTTGATAACTAGCGCGCGCGCGCGAGAGAGAGAGAGAGAGAGAGAGAGAGTTAAAAATAAGAGCTAGCGAGCGAGAGAGACAGAAAAATCGAGAAATGTGTAGATACATTGCTAGAGAGAGTGGGAGAGAAATAGACAGACAACTAGAGAGAGAGAGAGAGAGAGAGAGAGAGAGAGAGAGAGAGAGAGAGAGAGAGAGAGAGATACAAAAAGGAAAGAGAGAGAGAGAGAGAGAGAGATAGATAATCACTAAAGAGAGGGATGTCGGGAACGGTATTTGAAGACGATTATTATCATGTAATATAATTGTAATCGTGTGTTGTAATGGTAATTGTGTTTAATAGCCCAATTACACTGTTACACATCCGGAATAGTTCTCAACCGGGTCTGTTGCTGTTATCATAGATTTGGGTGATATGCTGGTACATGGTGTGGTAGGGGGTGCTCCAGCTGGTACATGGTGTGGTAGGGGGTGCTCCAGCTGGTACATGGTGTGGTAGGGGGTGCTCCAGCTGGTACATGGTGTGGGGTGTGCTGGTGCCCATCTGGTACATGGTGTGGTAGGGGTGCCCAGCTGGTACACATGGTGTAGTAGGGGGGTGCCCAGGCGGTGCGGCGGTGTGGTAGCGGTGCTCCAGCTGGTACATGGTGTGGTAGTTGGTGCCCAGCGTACATGGTGTGTGGTGGTGGTGCTCCAGCTGGTACATGGTGTGGTAGGTGGTACCCAGCTGGTACATGGTGTGGTAGGTGGTGCCCAGCTGGTACATGGTGTGGCTGGTGGTGCTCCAGCTGGTACATGGTGTGGTAGGTGGTGCTCCAGCTGGTACATGGTGTGGTAGGTGGTGCTCCAGCTGGTACATGGTGTGGTAGGTGGTGCTCCAGCTGGTACATGGTGTCGTCTAGGCTGGGTTACGCCGTCAAACACAATGTGCGGAAGTTTGGGGGTCACATGAGACGGCACTGCCTACCACCGTGTGTGTGTGTGTGTGTGTGTGTGTGTATGAGCTTGTATGTTTGTGTGCGTTTGTATTTGTCCGTGAGGGAGAGGTGTTTGTGTATGTATGTAAGGTATGGCTCTGTATCACATGCTGATTTTTTTTAACCTTTTTTTGTTATTTACTGTCAGATAATGTTTCACAAAATATTGGTGGTTTATGTCATAAGCCTCCATCCTTGTTCATATCGTCCAGATCAGCATTGAAAGTAAAATTGTCATTAAATAATCACGTTTTACTCTCCTATAAACCTGGTTAGGTAAGTCAGGGGTAGTCAACAACCGCCTATCATATTACAGGGTGATTAATATGGATGACAATCATTGGCTGGGAGCACTGTACTCTTATGTAAACAAGGACCTCTCATATTCATACCGAGTGCAACGCTGCCAGCAAATGAATGGATCTTTGGTACTCAGTCACCCAGAGATATGATAAACGGTACTGAGCAACACTTGGTTTATCTGTGAGGACTGTAAATAGTTATTCCCCTATATACATTTTTTTTATCATTATGTGAACTATATAAGGGTTTTATTTCTCTAGTTAACAGATCTTATGTTTCTCATCCACGTATTGTCTTGTGATATCTTGTGTGGGTGTAAATGAGGTTCTGTTATATTTGTGTCAACTGCCAGGGTAATCAAGTACCGGTTGCTATAGTGTTAGTTGATACAAAGAAAAATCAAATAAAAAGTCAGGAAATAAAAGATTTATTAACATAATAACAATCTCCCGCCCTGTCTTCTTGCCTCAGTCTCATCAGGCCACGTCTTCCACTTATCCTACAATCTTCTCCCACTCACCTAATTCCTCCATACTTGTTATTCAAATGTGTTGCATAATGCTCATCAATATTTACATTCTGAATTTCATTTTTCTATTCGATATATCTAAATGGCCCTTGTGTGTGCGTGTTGTTAGAGGAGATAATTTCTGTTATCTTACAACACAGGCTTGTGATCACTTCCCGCAATATGGCTTTTTTTCAGAACCGCAGTTGTCTTGGTGGAAAACTTTCGTCAGTAATATAAAAAATTACAGTTTACTTCTTAGAGCAAAATTTGAAAGCCTCTGGTTTGTTTGCACAAACTAAAACGTACAGTCATCACCAGGGTGTGAACCGTGGCTACACGTAATGGGTGCTACACAAACTGTAACACTAGACAATTGTACAAGAAGTTTACGTTAGTTGTTAAAAGTACTATATACATATTCCTTTTATACCAGAAAATATCATAGCTCCCAACGTCCACTGTAACCAAGTGTGGTCTTAGGTACATTTCTAGTACTGAAGTTTGTTGACAGTTTTGTGATACTGTCGTCGCCTAGAAATCGCTGTCCGTAATTTGTTATTAAATCTACAGGTGTGTTGAAATTTTAAATTCACCTCTAAGTCTGGATGTGAGTGGCCCTGTGAGGAGGAGGAGGAGGAGGAGGAGGGGGAGGAGGAGGTCGTAACACTGTCAGCATGGTAGATGACGTAACGTCCCTCAACGGCGGCGCCCGGCACGGATCGTCTGGGTCCTGGTGAGCCCCGCTTCCCCTCCCTCACGGCCCTCAGTGGTGGAGGCGGTGAGCGCTGCCCTCTCGTTTAAGCCTGCTGTTTGGACTCCCAGGCTATAACCACAGTTACAGTGACACGGTCTTCGATAACGATGGTCTCTCGTTATATATCTATCACTAGAGATCTATGTTTCTTTGATCATAGATTTTAAGATATATATTGATGGCAAGTGAGTAATAAATTATCTTCCCCGAGTTCCCGTCTATAGACCTTAACCCTTACATAACCGTCATCACCACTAGTGTCTGTGACTGTATCAGGTTCAAGTGCTTGCTTTAATAGTCATCACTTCCGGCCTGAGTTGCTGTATCTACCAGGAAGGGAGCGCCACGTTGCATGCACTAGTCGATCGCTACACCGAACACAGTAGTTGTTATTAGAGAGAAATTGACGTATATCCAATGGTACTTTTCCTTCCGTTCATCATTATATCCATCAGACAGGGAAAATGTCGAATGTGGGATTGAAAATAACAGTATAATACAGTAAAGTGTATAACAGTATTTTCTCTCCTGGCCTGTTATCCCCGTTGATATTAGTGCAATAAACAGAACAACTTCTTCATCCGTGTTATGAGACCTGTACCTTACTGTAACCTGAAGCTAATATACGTTAGATAAGTTAATATCTTAGCATTAGGATCTGATTTAAAGAATAGTAGTAAAGACGACAATAATTAAGATAAACAAATGGCCTCTCGCTTTGAGTGATTTGGGATCTCATACAGTACAGTGTATCAGAGGTTCCCCAAGATGGCTGTACTGTAGCGTGTGATGATCTAAGGAACGGGAGATAAAAACGAGGATACGGAAGAGGAAAGAAGGAGAGGGAAGTGGAAGGAAAATGAAGAGAGGAACGGATTGAGAGGAGGGAGGGTGCTGAAAGCTATAGGTGCCACAAGTTATAGGTGCAACAAGCTTAGGTGCCATGAGCTTAGGTACCACAATCTATAGGTACCACAAGCTATAAGTGCCACAAGCTATAGGTGCCACACGCTATAAGTACCACAAGCTATAGGTGTCACAAGTTATAGGTGCCACAATCTATAGGTGCCACACGCTGTGGGTGCCACAAGCTATAGATGCCATACGTTACTGGTGTCACACGCTATAGGTGCCACACGATATACTCGTAGGTACCACAGGATATAGGCACCGCAAGCTACAGGTGCCTGGATTTATAGGCACTATTAGCTATAGTAGCAACAAGCTGTTGGTGTCACAAGCTATTGGTGCCTCACGCTATAGGTGCCACACGATATAGGTGTCACAAGCTATAGGAGAAACCTGGGAAAGAATGGTGGATTGAGAGAAGAGAAGAGGGGCAGTCTAGAGAAGGAACGCAAGATATTAGAGTAAAAGGAATAAAGTATATCCAAAAAGTAAAGAAAAAAATAGTTAACAGTTTTTCAGAAATTTATATGAAAATCTAAAGGGAAAAACCTGTTTAATAAATATAATTTCAATAACAAACAAAGCAAACACAATACAAACACTCAAATATAATATCTAAATCAACAATTACAAAGCTTTCGTTAATAGAAAATCACTGAATTTAGCCAAGTGTTGCGGATCAAAAAGAAAACGCTGCTTCAAACATAATGTAACAAAATCGACCCCTGCTTCACTCAGTCTCTGCAACTCTCTTCTAATGTACTGAGCAGTCAAATTCCTTAGTGTATTTTGTGTTCTCGCTCCAGAAACTGTCAACAGAGAGAAACACTCATGCATCAAGTAAATTAAAGGTATTGTTATTTAGGTAAAGCAATGTGTAATTATTATCGTCAGCAGAACTGAACCGAAATCTATGCTTTCGTTAATAGAAAATCACTGAATTTAGCCAAGTGTTGCGGATCAAAAAGAAAACGCTGCTTCAAACATAATGTAACAAAATCGACCCCTGCTTCACTCAGTCTCTGCAACTCTCTTCTAATGTACTGAGCAGTCAAATTCCTTAGTGTATTTTGTGTTCTCGCTCCAGAAACTGTCAACAGAGAGAAACACTCATGCATCAAGTAAATTAAAGGTATTGTTATTTAGGTAAAGCAATGTGTAATTATTATCGTAAGCAGTGACTGTGAACTGTGGACAAACCGAAACACCTCTCCGCATTCTTTTCGGGTTATTATTGTATCATTTATCATTTGTCATATCCATTTTATCGGGTCCTTTTTGACGGGTACAGACTTGTCCTACATATTGTTCCATCATGGAGGTCCAAGGTATTTGACGTTTTAAATACAGATGACTATAAATTATATCCTATATAATGATCTTAAGTTCGAGTAATCAATATGACTATAGACGTGAGGAGTCATACATCTAGTGAGTCAAGGCACACAGCACACTTTCTAACACGACTATCAAAGCGAAAGCATCATACAGTGAATCAGAGGATGAAGTTTGCTTACAGAAAAAGTAAACATCCTTCTCTGTTGTTCACTTACCGAGCTTATTTTTTAGATGTTGTGGGATGTTCCTCATATCTTGCTGATTTTCTCTCTCTCTTCTGTTTTCTTCTGTTTGGAGGTGTTAAACTTGATATGAGATAATTTGTGTCACGACTTGGTGCTGTTGGAGAGGGTACGGTACGAGGCACCTTTGTCACTGTGAGTTTATTCCGTTGGGCACTACAGGTATTCGATGTCACTACTTAACTAAGGGTAAGTTTAGCCCAGTTCCTTGTTTGTACAATCGCCAAGTAAAACCCTGCCGCCTCTTCTCCTGAACTACGAACCCCGAGATTCAGACTCATGAACCCGAAGCAGTAGACAATGATGCATTATTCTGCCCACAAATGCTTTATGTAAGAGAGAAACAGCTCCTGCACATATCGCCTTGATTATAATACGGATCGTCGTATAAGATGAACCCGTGACTCCCTGAATGACTTCTCTGACATAACTTTCCCTGGTGTGCGGGCGTGGCCGGGTTGTCTGGACGGAGGCTGAAAAACTTGTTCTTCACGCTGATTTAATCTGGCACGGCTCCAGGCTGTTAACCCACACGTCCGTGGCGCCTGTTTTTGTTGTTGTCATCACAGACACTCCCGCATGGCTGCTCTTCATCTCTTACGTCACCTGTACACTGTCTGCCTAAGTAGCTTTTATCTTCAGTCTCTGCCGTCTAGCCTTTGTACATGTTCACTTTCTGACTGAATACTTATCATCTATAGTCTCTACTTAAACAGGAGTTTCTTACCAAAACATTTTAATTTAATTGATACATTTTACCCAATAGCTATATCAACACTTTTTTCCTCAATAGTTTTTCAATCATGTAATCATTATCCGTAACTAGTTTAGAGAGTTTTCTTCACCCTTCAATAATCACATTGTAAGATGCTAATGTTAGGAATCGTCCGGGATTACCATCTGTTGCCTCACTCACCTGAACAAAGATGAAAATCGTGACCGCCATGACTCAGTGATGACTCGTGAGATGGACCCCACTCTTAATGGGACCAGATGCGAATGGTGCCCGATGATAATAATAATATTAATAATAATAATAATAATAATAATAATAATAATAATAATAATAATAATAATAATAATAATAATAATAATAATAATAATAATAATAATAATAATAATAATAATAATAATAATAATAATAATAATAATAATAATAATAATAATAATAATAATAATAATAATAATAATAATAATAATAATAATAATAATAATAATAATAAAGAATAATAATAATAATAATAATAATAATAATAATAATAATAATAATAATAATAATAATAATAATAATAATAATAATAATAATAATAATAATAATAATAATAATAATAATAATAATTAATAATAATAATTAATAATAATAATAATAATAATAATAATAATAATAATAATAATAATAATAATAATAATAATAATAATAATAATAATAAATAATAATAAATAATAATAATAATAATAATAATAATAATAATAATAATAATAATAATAATAATAATAATAATAATAATAAACAGGTCTCAAACATTTACGAACAGCAAAATAACTGAACACATTCTCCGACACAAGGTGAGGAGTGTTAATAGAAGAATATGCTCAGACAACTAAGATTACATGTCTGTGTTGATGAAGCTCCGTAAGTGAGGAATTAAGTACGTACATATGTGTGTGTGTGTGTGTGTGTGTGTGTGTGTGTGTGTGTGTGTGTGTGTGTGTGTGTGTGTGTGTTTGTGTGTGCGTGTGTGTGTTATCACAGACCAGGGCGAGGTATGTTCTGTTCTGCTCTGTTGTTATATTTGCCCTTAGCAGAATTGAAGCATAAAATTGGTTGTAAAAGTTAATTGAAGTTCATGTTCTTGTATTTGACTGTCTGTCTGTCTGTCTGACTGTCAGTCCTCTTTCACCCTCTCACCCCTCCTTCACCCATCCTGGGAGGTGGGGAAAGGTGCCATCCATCAGGCAACAACGGAAAGTACCAAGAACCACCGTCTGGGGAGGGCGAAGACTCCCCCCTCCCATCACACTACCCTCCCTAACCCATCAACCCCTCCCATCACTCCCCCTCCTTCCATCACCCTCAACACTCAATTCCAGAAGACATCTGACATCATACTTGTTCTCCCTATCTCCTGAATGTTGACACGTGGACAGTTTGGAAAGAATCTCTGAAAACCCTCATACAGAAGGCCATATTCCCTTCATTCTTGGAACTGAATCCAAGTCTTAACGTATTAATATTACTCATACATACTCATATATAGCACATAAATTTTCGTGGCACCTTCAATTATGACAAAAACATGGATAAAAAATTTGCGACACACTTGAAGGCCTTCCCTACCTTCTCTCTCCTTCCACACCATCAATTCCGCTGTCACCACCACCTCCACCGCCTCTATCACCACCGCTATCACCACCCCCACCACCACCCTCACCACCAACACCACCACCACCATAAACCCCAGTCATCTCTGCTCCAAGCACTGACCCTTTCCATACAAATCTTCATAGCCGGCCCCTCCCACATCCACACCTCACAGCTGCCTCCTTTCCAGATTACACAAACACCTTTTAGAACATCAACACATCACCCAACCTTCCCCTACACGATACACAGACACTCTTTACCTTCCCACTCTCACACTACCAGAGACGTGGTCTTCACACCCCACACTTGACAGACTTTAAGATCCCATTTCCACGGAGGCCATACACCTGGGCCCCAAATCTGATACACCTGGGCGCCACATCTAACACACCTTAGCCCCCCACATCTAACACACTTGGGTCTCACACCTGACATACCTGGGCCCCACACCTAACATACCTGGACCCCCATATCTGACACACCTGGGCCCCACATTTAATATACTTGGGCTCCAAATGCTACTGCTCTACATCTCACACTCCAGTAAGTAGCGACGAGAGTGTCCAGATGTTATGGTGTTGACTCCATGTAGGCGGAATCACTGGAAGCTGCTCGAGTAACGTAAGGTAACTCATGACACGTTTCGTTAACTCACATAAGTATGACCACTCCTGTACGGTCACCGAATATGCACTTATATATGTATTTTTGAATTATGTGACTGGATAGAAAAATACCTGAGAGAAAAAACTATGATAGAACGACAGAGAAGTGAAGTAAAGGAATCCTTAATAAGTATTATATAAGAGGTGTGCTAGTCTACCGCACCTCAAGTAGTGCACATACCGCTACTAGTGACTGAGCAAAATCAGACTCGGGAATCTTATTTTCCACATATATCCCAAAGCCACGCGCCTCAGATACTGCCAAGATTCACACCGATGTTATTGTACCTTAAAAATTTCCCTCGTAAATAACTCAGTAAGAGCGTGTCTAAATGGCAGCTCAATTGACGGCGAAATTAGTCGAGTTTTCCCATCCCTGTCACGGATAAAAAAAGACATACGAGTTAATATGAATCAGTGAGTACGGTGAGAATTATATCACTCTTACCACTACCATTCAAGACAGTGTACTGAGGTCTTCTTAACCGTGGGGGAATGAGGGAAGGTAGAAAGGGATGATAATAGGAAACTGGAGGAGACAATAGAGTGAGGAGGTAATAAGAGAGGAAGACAGAAATAGTGGCACACATGTACACAATGTAAACAATGTTCTCATGGTACCTGCTGGAGTCATGGTTAAATTGATAAGTAAGGAGGGTAATATTATATCCAAGTTCAGTATTGTCGTGACCTGTGTGCTGGGGAATGTGTATGTCAAGCATATAATATTGACTGGAAGATTAGATGTTATATGTAATGTTAAGTAATTATTATACTGAGAAGTGTAAACCCAGGAACGTCCTATATGCTATATTAATTTACCAAAGAAAAACAATATTTCCAAGTATAAGGTTTTGCAGTAATTAGCAGTGAAATAACCTAAAAACTGTGAACTATGTGTAATAACATTGCCTTAGAACATTTTTCTACCTATAATACAATAGAATAGAATAAATATTGACTTCAAATCTGTGAAACAAAAAGAAATGCAAAAAAGATAAAGATAATAATATTGAAAGACACTCCAATAAGGTCACTTCCTCAACCTGTACAAAGATAATAAAATAAACAGATACACTGACCGAATTAAATCTGAATACGAAATATTTTATGGATTATAAACGAATTTAACACCAAATCAGTTTAAACACATGAGAAAAAAGCTCATAATAGTCGTCACAATCAAGAAACAGCTGTGACCCATCTACCCTCATCCGTGATGGAGCAAAACACCGACACTACTTCTTCATGAGTGGTAATTACTGCCGGAACCTGATAATGATGACACAGTGAGGACAGGTGTGACAGTGGGTGTCTTGTGAAAGCTGAGGAGGTGAAGGAGGAAGGGGAAAAAGAAAGGAAGGTGGTTGGGTGAGGAAGAGAGAGAGAGGTATTAAGATAAATTGATGGAGAGAGAAAGAGTGAGATTGTGATCCATACATAAATATATATACAATTGATAGAGGAACAGGGACACTGAATAATACAAGACATAAAAATAGATACAAGATAGAAAATAGAGAAAAGAGGAAACGAGGAAAAACATACACTTAGACTGAGACGAAACACATGCAAGCAAGCAGACGTAAAACACATAACTGCTGCCAGTCACATAATACGTGAGCCGCAAAGAGACCAACTTATTGTCTTCAACTCCATATGTCACACCGGCTGATATCACAGTGAATTTCCAGCCTCCAGAAAATAGGTTAATGAAGCTGTAATTACAAGAGAAAGTTCTGGCGACACATACACTGTAATTATCATAGTCTTGTTCTTAAGATGACGCCAGAGAGAAATCTTGTTATCCAGTAGTGCGTTAACAGCGTTCACATACACACACATACAGTCATATACAGTACAGTACATACAAACAGATGCAAATCCACACACACACACACACACACACTTTTACCCTTCCACACAATCTCACGTGTACAAGGTCCGTGGAAGAAACCCGGATAAAGAATAATTGGTTCTAAGGTCCTCCACTGCGTGCTTCCTTAAGTCCGTATTGTAAGCTAGAACAGTGTTTGTTATCGTTTAAATAATTCATCAAACATTGTACCATAACCCAGCAGGCAAGAAGTCGATAAGTAAACACTGGGAAATGACACTGACAACGTAATTACTCTATTTTAACATCAGATATTGGGTCACAACACGGTGAATCACAGCAGTGTAAATTATACCCTCAGATAGATAACCACCATAATTCCTTAATCCCGGAAGGAGGCATTTTCATAGGAGGAAACAAGTTCATATTGAGCTTTCTAGTCAATAAACACCTATCCTGTTATTGTGGTAATATTCGGCTGCTTTGTAATGACGTATCAAGCAATGACACACACACACACACAGACACACACACACACACACACACACACACACACACATATCACTACCAAATCCTGTAAAGATGAAAAAATATCCAGGTCACACTGGGTACAAAAGGCGGTGACGTACAGTGCAGACACGTTAGTTGAGTTTTTTTTTTAGATATTCTTCAAGTTTCATGCAAAAACTTGACTGGCACATGCAGAAGGTCACGGATAACCAGTTCTTAGGTCACTTGCCAGACTAAAACCAAAAGTGACCAGTCCGGTTTTTTTTTAAGGTTGTCTACGTCATTGTGTTTCCTCCTTTTTTTTCATTTTTCTTTTGTTTATGTATTTAATTGTTGTTTTTATGGTATCCTTTTTCATTTTATTAGGTTTTCTTGTTTCTTCTTTTATATTCTTGTTTTCTTTGTTTTCTGGGTTTCCTTTCGTTTCTTTTCTTTGTTTTCCTCCATATCTCATTTCCATATTTCTTTCTGGTTTTCTTATTTTATACACATTTTTTTTTCAATTTTTTCTTCTATAATATAATTTAATTTTCTTTCCCCTATTTATTTTCTCTTGATAATTCTCGTTCGTTCTTTTTCTTTTCATTTTATAAATTTCACTTTCATTTTTGTCTCCTCCTCATTTACGATATTTTTTAATCCTATACACTGCTAACGACCTCATGGAGTAGTGAAAGGTTTGTTGGTTCGGCCAAATAATTACTGAAAGGAGAATAGATGTTACTTATTTATTCCATTGTTTAATCATCTGTAATAGCTTGTTGTTTGGTTTCTTGTTCTTCTCTTGGTTACTTAAACACCTATTGTCCTTGTCTTGGTGGATATCGCTATAGATTATTATTCCAATCCTTTTTCTCTAATAAAGAAATTCTGTTTTCATTTCTGTCGTAAGTTCAAATTCAGTTCATATGATCTTTTACTATTCAGCTATAACAGTGCAGACATGGATGAGTACAGGTATATAGATATAAGTACAGGTATAGAGTAAAGGTATAATTATATGGACACGTGGTTTTTAATGGTAACAGTAAATAATAATTATTTCAGATTAATATGTTTAATTGGTGTTTTTATTTTTTACCCTTTTCAGTATAAACTTTTCATTCATTCATTAACCTTCATTTATTATATTTTTTGTGTCTTTCTTCTTTACTCTTCATTCTCCTATCCTTTGTCTTTACTATTTTTAACTCTTATCTCTTCCATCTCTCTTCCACTCCAGATACCAATTCTCAAAGCTTTATATTTATTTAATGTCGCCAAAATAGAGATTCGAGGATTTATCTCATCAGCTCAATTAAGCTATAAATCCAGGAGTTAGCTGTGTCAAAACTTACGGACAGTACGCTTTTATAACCAGAGTTTAATGGAGAAAATATTTCAAGGCATCAAACTGTGAGCGTGGACACTGTCGCCCAGCCTGAATGATTCCCAGTTACCTGACCTCCACTACCACACCTCCACCACACACACACACACACACACACACACACACACACACACACACACACACACACACACACTATTAAGTAAACAGTAGGAGGAATGGAATGGTGGAGGGAGGGATAGAAGACGAGGCATGCTGACCCATATCATGTTAACTCCTTTCTCCTCCTCCTTTCCTTATCCCCTGTTCCACCTCCCCCTTCCTCATCGTTCATACACTCCTCCTCCCCTCCTCCTTCCCAGCCCCTCCACGCATATTACCCTCCTCTGGAACTTCTCTTCTGTGTCTATCTTCACTTCTCCTTTCCTCATCCCCCTTATCCTCTACGGTTACTCCCTTCCTATTTATCATCCTCCATTATCGGTTCTTCCTTCCTATTCCTCCCTTTCACTATACCACTCTTCTTCCTCCTTTCCTCCTTACGCCTCTTTCCCTATTATTTCCTTCCCTCCTCTTCTATCCCCATTCCTTCCTACTTAGTCCACCCTCTTCTTTCTCTCTAACTCATGTCTATCTTCAATTACCGTCGACCGAAATCCCTAGACACCCCTCCCTTCCCCCCATCACTTCCTCTATCACGCTCCTCCACCCCCGCCTCTCTACCCCCTTCCTCTCACCTACCCCCCCCCACCCCCCCCTCTATCTTTCTCCCTTCCACCCCGTGTCCTCAGTCCGCTCGGTGTCCACGTCAGGGGGGAAGACCACACTGTAAACCAACCACCTTGAGGCCGGTGTTACCTGCCCTGTCTGTCTCTCACCCCCTTCCCCCTCCATCATCCTGTGTCTCCCTCCTTCCTCCCACTCTTCCTTCCCTCCCTCCTCCCTCCTTCCCCTTCCCTCTCCCCCTCCCTCCTTCCTTGTTTGTTTTCCTCCTCTTGCTTCACTTACCTATCATTCTTCTCTCGTTTGTCTTACTTATCTTGTAGTAATTTTTCCTTTTCTGAATATCTTATCTACGTTTTGGATTTTTTCTCGTCTCTTTCTTATTCGTGTTTCAGGTTTATTCTCCTAGCTCTTATTTATTTATATTTTTTTTTACTTTGCTTCGGAATCAGTTTTATGTTTACTTATTATTTAACAACTTATCGGTTTACTAGGCCGTTCGGGTTGTTGGTCTGTTCTTTGTTACTGTGTTTGAAGTTTACTGTCAAGTGTTGGTACAGGAGGAAACTGAAGTACCTGGAGAAATTCGGCCAATGTTTGATAGATGTACAGTATATTTCTTTTCTATTTCACCCTTGTTTTTCACCTTATTTTCCTCTAATACAATTTTATATATTACCTTAACTTCCATCATAAAAAATTAAATATTCCCAAATATATACTTTAAGTGAATGAATGTCAATGATAGCTAAAATCCAGTTTGTCTTTTGGAATCAATGTGCAAAACTAGACAACTGACTAATTTCCTCAGTTACATTCTATTTAGGATAATACAATAACGAATCCCTTCCATAAATAGTGTCACAGAAAGTATAAGGGCGGGATGTGTACTTGTCTACTTAGGAGCCGCCTTAGTACACAATGACTAGGGGTGTCTCTGGGTTAGTTAGCTGGTGTTAAGGATAGAGTGAGAAGGAGTGGTGTAAATCCCCTTGGCTGCGTTCTGGTGCTATTTTTTGAAGGGGGCTTTCTGTCATAAAGTGTTACTGTAGAATCCCCCTTACTCTCTCTCCCTCTCTCTCTCTCGGCCCTATTGTGGCACCAAGGTATCCCCCTGGCACCATATCACGCTCCAATAACCTCACTCTTCTCCATCAAGCACTCGACAACTTTCCCTCCCGTAATTATCCCATTCTCAGCACCTCCCTTTTGATCACCGGATGTTTTCTTCCTCTCTCTCTCTCTCTCTCTCTCTCTCTCTCTCTCTCTCTCTCTCTCTCCTATATTGTCTGCCATCATTCCTCCATATGCTCTCCTCTTTTTCCATTATATGCAAAAGTGGCACTAAATTAATTCGAAATTTACCTTCACCAAGTACGATCCCTTTTGTATTAGTTAGAAAGATCGAGTAGAGTACATTGATTTTCTTACCTAATTAATTCAGTATATATGCCGAGCTATTGTTTAGATTTTTTTTTATGCTTTAGTTTATATTGAAGCATCAGATAAAATCCTTTTCTAAATATATATTAAAAGAATTTACTTTCACAAACGTAATTCCAAGAAAATTTTCCCAAATCTTCAATAATCTAAAAAAAAAAAAATATCGCGCTATTATTACATGACTATGAATCGCCTCGACTGATCCTTCACTTTCTGATGAACTAATAGGAAACAGAATGAATAATTAACAACTTTACATCTTAAGTAATGGGTGATCTCATATCCCGCGTATTAATACTCCATTCAGATAAATACTGTACATGCACATAAGTATATAATATATGAAGCTCTGTTACCAGGTTTAAGGTCAAGAGGAAAAACAAAAGAATATGATAAATAATTTCAGGCTGTGTTTTACCCTAAAATATACCTATACATAACTGTGTGTGTGTGTGTGTGTGTGTTCTGGTTTCGTACGTATTTCAGTCATTATTGTATCAGTTTAGTTCAGTTGCAAAATTGTATCAACGTCCAGACACAAACTTTACTATAAAACAATATGCAAACATTAATACATTCCTTTTTACCTTAGATTTCACTTTTGTACTTTGCGGTGTAGCTCTCTAGTTACCCTTAATTACTGCTCGTTGTTCTCTCTGTCTCTCTCTTCACCCTTCTTAATTGACTCATAAAACAGTATCATCTTCACTCTACTTTCTCATATACGATCCTTTGTCGATCACCGTCATCCAAATCTACCCAAGCCATCCACTCTGTAAACTGGAGGATAGTGGGGGATAGTAGTTAGATACTATTCTAGTTAATATAAGTCAATACATATCAATGCAGGTCACTAAAGGTCAATACAGGTCAATACTGGTCAAGACAGGTCACTACAGGTGCACGTACAAGATGCATACACAGGTAATAGAACTTTCCACAATGAAAACAGTAAATTAACATCACACTTGATTATTGTATATTACCACATCACACCATCTGACTCACGTAGAAAGTAAACTCAGACATGTGGCATTTTCTCAACCAACATCACCTGTCGTCCCTCTTAGTTAGATTATTTAGTCTTTTACCTGGAACTACCTTAGCGTTTGGCCATTATGTACTGAAGTGGAGATGATATAGCAATATATGTATGTCAGTCATTAGGTTATTTCTTACAAGTTATTTGTTGTAGAAAATATATGAGCTATTGAATGGCTGTAGATAACCATAGGAGATGAATTATGGGAAATATATTTGTATCCGATTATTTACATATGGATTTACATATGGTATAAGGTTACACACTAGAGAAATATCTCCATGACCGTCCTGGACCATTGGCTCACTTAACCAGGTCATGAAGATCTTTCTGTTTCTAATACATGTTTTGACTACCAGGTGTATGGACCCCTGGCTGCTGGTCCTGGTCTAACTTTCTCTTCCTTTGGTAAACTGTCTCTTTTTATCCCTGTCTCTTTTATCCCTGCCCCTTTGTGTTATTTCTGGTATCAGGTTTTAGTAGAAAGACGAGGAATTATTGCCGTGCATAGAGCGCTCACACACACACACTCACACACACACACACACACAAACCATGGATTATATACCGTATCCAAGTGTAGACACAACTAGTTATCATGATCTCCTAATATTTAGACACCTATTGTTTAACATAGAATAGAATTGACAGTTATATAGAATTTATTAAAACTTTGCTTGAATAGGTTTTATAATTTCATCCTCACGCTGTCATCACTGGTTACAATAGTGGGATTATAAAATGACAGTCTAATGAACTTATGCTGGTATTTTTACATTAAGATAAAAGTACCCGACATAATTGTATTACTTAAAATTTTCACTCCGAGATCTGTCCTTCAACATACGTAGGCATGAATGTATACAAGTATATATGTGTCTAACAGTTTATCTGCCTATATGTCCGTCTGTTTATCTATTTATATCCATTACACGGTGACCCACTCTTTGGTACTGTGGAATATGGAGTTTCCTTTCAATATTCCTTATCCTTACGTAACTCCTCACATTCCTTTCACCCATATGTTCCCGCACAACGCCCGTCAAACTCGTGTTT
The DNA here is from genome assembly GCF_018991925.1 of Homarus americanus. NCBI lineage: Eukaryota > Metazoa > Arthropoda > Malacostraca > Decapoda > Nephropidae > Homarus > Homarus americanus. The sequence continues at coordinate 3,744,522 of NW_024749779.1, forward strand.
ACTCCTCTTTCATTTTTTCTTTATTTACCTATACTCCTCTTAGGATGATGTTCTCCTCCGCCTCCAACATACATTCATGCCTTGTGAGATCTCTATCCCTTATTTTATCTTTTAAGTACTGTTCCTTTCCTCTAGTTCGTATGTTCTTCGTATACTTTCTCGTCTGCACCTTTCTTCCCTCCCCTCGGTCTCACTTGATGTTACATCTCACCCAGATTGTGAGTGACCATCTCCCATATATATATATATATATATATATATATATATATATATATATATATATATATATATATATATATATATATATATATATATATATATATATATATATATATATATATATATATATATATATATATATATATATATATATATATTTCACATGACTGGACCAACACGCCAGCAGGTGGGTCTCCCCAACACCCGGAAAAACAAGCATTTTGTGTTGTTTGTTGCCTGGTCTGGTCTCACATGTGACTGATTTTCTTACTAAAATTTCTGAAATGTAATGCTAATGAGGAGTGCACGAAAGCGCTTGCGTTCTTTTATAAATTAAGTTCATGTTCAACTTTCCAATGAGAAACTTAATAGGTTTACATTAATTAAAAAAATAATAATAATAAATTTGTAATCGCAGTAGAATTTCCTCTGGAAATTAAATCCTCACGTCCAGGAGTAAACCACTACCAGTACTCACATGCAAAAGAAGCATTTAATCACACTCGACACACAAGCACTACAAGCTCCGAATAGAGGGCAGAGTCGTAACTCCCAGTCAGATCTACATAATTAATGTTTATATTTTAATATGCACCTGTGGTGAGAGACATATGGAGAGGTCCTGCGGTAATACTCACCACACACTTGTGCCAAGAGGCCATAGAGGCGCTCACTGACAGATTCCTCCACTGTAACACATTTGGGCCAATTTTTCCCTCCGTGTGGTGGCCGGACGTTGGACTAGATCTTAGGAAATGACCGCGGCAATACTTGTAAGTACAGGACTCAAGCGCTACTGTGTATATCTTACTCTCTGGGGAAACTTTATGCTTTTATCAGGACCAATACGACCATTACCTCGTGTATGTCATGATGATTATTTGTATATATAACATAAATATGAATATATATGTTGCCAGGAGGATAATTAGATCGGCAGCAGCTGGTTAAGGGAAAAACACTGGCGTCTACCACCGTTCATCATTACGGACTGTTCTGCTAATTTCTTTTATTTATTCTATTTTCCTACAGGTCTCAGCTCTTAAAGGTTCAACAGTGTTTCTATATTATTGTCAATTAACTTTCCAAAAACACACAGTTGAAAAATTATTACAAAAACGCGTGTATTTACGGAAGGTTTTAATCCTTGTAATTTCCGACTTAGCAACTGCTGAGAAACCATAACAGAGATATGACGTCACAGCTTAGGCTCCTCCCACCGCCGGCGACTGACTATATAGCGAGACATGCCATTGAAAAAACTTACATTCAAGTGCAATATCAGCCACTGACAAGCGGTAGCATTACAAAACAAACAAGCCAAGGTGAGGACTAGTACTCTGGCCGAGCAAGGTGTAGTGTCATATACCTGTACATTGTGTTTATCGACGTAGATGTTCGGAGATTTCAAGACGACATACGCAAGTGATCCACGAGGTGAACACTGGACTTTACTCGCCGTATACCTGTGCCAAGGACTTACTCAAAGTGTTGTGTGTAATATATAGAAGTCGTCGATTTGGGGGTCGCAGTGAGGAGGAACAGTTAGCGTGGTGTTAAGAGGAGGACAGTGCGTTGCTTGCCTCTAAAATGCCGTGAAGAATCATTTTTTGCAACACCCCCTTTTTTTTTCTCAAATATCCCCTCAGGCGGTCCTCCCGATCAACAGGAACGTTTACGTATATAATAAATGGAGCTGCTACCTTCTTATGACGTCTGTGCATAATATCCATCCTCTTGAATCCCTCGTAAAATCTTTGTCTTTTGCTGGGATACAACATTAACTTCCCCTCAATCAGTAATGATAGCTGATCTATTTGACAATATTAATCACTGTCATAGCAATGCCTTCTCTCAGTCAACCAGAATTGTCATTACGCTCCCCTCTAGTGTCAACAGTTCACAGCCTTTATGGAGAATGCACCTTGTCAGTTAAAGTAGTTTTCATTTTTTTTCATCTAATATTCCTCATAAATCTTTTCAAATATCTCCTAATAAGTGTATGTTATTTTAAAACAGTTTGACTCTCCATTATATGTATGATGCCTCCGTTGTCTGCATGATATTTCACTTATATCGCATATTTTAGAGTTGTAGAATATCCCCATTAACTATGGAATATCCCAAATCCGTCATACTATAAAGCTCCATAACGCGGTTCGATTACAGTTTGCCCTTCTTAAGTGGCAACAATAACAACGGGTTCGTTTTAGTGGGTGCCGCTGGCAGTCTGGCGTCCGGGATGTTATGATTCAGCGCGACAAGCGGGAGTCACGCCAGAGCAGCACCTGGCCCTAAATCGACCCGTTAACGCTGTGCCATGTGTCTTCTGCTTACAGTGCCGGTTTGGGCCATCCGTCCGTCTTGTGTACTGTACAATTAAGCGTCAATCTAGGCTGTATACACTACCATGCGTACACATACGGTTTCATGTGTCCGTTTACGGTTTCATTTTCACGTTCATGGTACTGTATATAAGTTTGTTGCGTCATGTAGCAGCCTATGATGCCATATGGTTGCCCGCGGCGTCTTGCGTCTGTTTATGGTATCTTGTGACTGTTCACTGTATCATATAATTGGTTTTCTTACCGTGTGGGTCCGCTTACAAGGGTTTGTTACTGTGTAAAATGTCATTTGTCTCCTGTCCCTAGTTATAGCGCCGTGTGACCAAGTGCTGTACAAGGTCACTTACTAGATTACCAGAGTCCCAAGCAATGTCTCCGAGTCGTGGGTTGTGTATCCAGGTATCCAAGGACGGGTAGAGGTTGTCACTATCATCCCTCATGACAATTAATTGTAGCTGCTATTATAACGTAGATTGTCAATGAGTAGATAAAGGTACGAGGTAGACTTAAGCCGGGTAGATGAGAGAGAGCCTTTTTGGTGTCAGTCAGGTGGTGTGGAAGTCTGCCCAGGCGTCGCTCTCTCCTACGTGTAATGCATAACGTCTATCAGAGGAGTTGACCTGCATGTTGTCTCTAGTAATATACGTTTTCTTTTCGTATAGAGAAAGTAATGTTGACAAATAACATATATTGTACACGTAAGACAAAAAGTATTAAAATCACAAAACACCAATCACCCCCTCCATCACACACACACACACACACACACACACACACACACATAGGTATAGGTATTTCCTTTCAATTTCTAGTGGCGATTTTAAAACTAATGGTGGGAATCAATCACAATGGTTATGGCAGGAGGAACTTGCTCTAATAGTTAATGGGAAGAATAAGTAAAATTTCGATGGGGTGGTGTTGGCACGGGAGGGCTCACACACCTGGTGTTTTGGCGAGAAGATAATATCTGTACTCACGACCAACCAATGGCTGGCGACACAGGTAGAACTAACACCGTAATCATCTTTGGTATTATTGTGAAACTATAACATGATCTATCTCTGTGTTATGGGAGTGCTCATAATCAGTCAGTTGGCGGTGACACGAGTGAAACTAACATCGCCGGTGTCACTGGTATTATGAGAATACTAACTACCTCTCACTGTAATGATTACTTTAGCTTGTGTCCGTGGAGATTAATATGACTCGGGAGGTACCATAGGAACCTACGGTATTTATGCCATACGTTTGACCTATATATCTATCTATCAGTTTTCCCTTTTAAGAAGTTTCTTGGTAAGTCAGGTGAAATTTTCCTTCCCATACTTCTTCCATAGCGTCTTCCTGTGCCTGATAGGGGTGGTATATAAGGCATGCAGGCAGTAACATTCGAGGCAGTTTAGTGTAGGACGTCACCGTGGGAGGACCGGCTCGCTCTGTTCCCATTATCTTTCGACATTATTCCCTCAATGTTAGTGAAGTTGGTGGGAAATTTAAGTGTTATTTACAATTCGTTTGTGTGAATAATTATGATCAATTTTAAATGATACACATTTATAAATAACAGTGTCTGAAAACACATGGCTATATTTTCTATTGAGTTTAATATTACTTAACAATTTGTACATATTTTTTACTTTGCGATTCACTTATATAAACCACGACTGAGTGAAGCTTTCAATAACCTTAAGCGTGATGGATCACTTACATGGTAATTATATTCCCTGACAAAGTGCTTTGGTGAGCAGTAGGTCGTGAGGGTGGACAGTGATTAACATCCTGGAAATGGTGCCCAGACAGTCACTGTAGTGACTCAGTGTGGTGATATTAACTGATCGGTCACCACTGGCTGGTAGCAGCGAGCGAGCAGTGTGGTGGTGTTTGCCGGTGGGTCACCCTCACTGGTAATAGTGAATCAGCGTTGTGATGGTGGCAGGTTATCCACCCTCCTAAGAACCAGTAAAACCTGTTTCTTCAATTTTCTAACTTTAGGCATCTTAGAAGGACGAGTTTATTGAAGCTTACTTTTGTGGATTAGAATTGAATATTCATTTAGATTATCCTTTTGAATTATTGTAGATCTTTTTGTAAAGCTTAGTTTTATATGATTTTTGTTTATTGATTACACATTATGTCGAGTGAACAGTCACATATATGATATGTAATGTCTTGACCAATACTTATTGTACGTCTCCCACAGATGATGAGCAAGATCTTTTTCCTGGCCCTGGTGGGCGTGGCGTGCGCGGCCTCAGTGGAGGATCGGGAGGGTGTTCCAGTAGCCCAGGCCCGGGACACTGGGTCTTCTTCGTATGCGGCGCCCGCCCCAGCCCCAACCTACGACGAAGGCTCCCAGGGTAACCTCTATTACTACTACTACCCTGTCTCAGAGTACGGACCTACTGAGGCTGAAGATGTCGACTTCGACATCTTTACCGCCATCATCCTACCACTGTTGATCCTGGGTGGGCTCCTGCTGTTGCTCTCCTCCCTCACCTTCACCCTCACAGGTAATACCGGCAGAGAAGCCACTGACTCTGATATTATGGGTCAACTCCACGATGAGATCGAACGCGTCTTCTACGTCTACCTCAACGCCTTCGAGAACGAGCAGTGCCTGCAGAGGACCATCTGCGAAATGGGCGCCTACTCCAAGGACATCAAGGGCAAGGACTTTGTCCTCAGGTATGATACATAAAGCTTTTGTTGGTGCCTGACTCTACCCTGACTTTTGCTCATGACCTGTGACTCACAATTCCTCGCTTAGCCATGACTTCAGCTTAATTAACTTTTTCTTAAAAATCAACATTAATTCACGTGAGTCGTCACTAACTCTTATTCACGCACCTATGATGAGCTTTTATACTCTACACTAACTATTACTCACCATTCTACCAAGACCCACAGCCATGACTCAGCGCTGAATCTTAATTGTACACATCTTAGTCACGACTCTACTGCGACTGTACAATAACTCTTATTTATGACTTAAAGCTGAATTAACTTATCACTTAAGGTTATCTCATGTCTCCCACCAAATATTTAAACAGGAATGATGTATCGTAATGACTCAACACTGCCTCTTAATCATGATAGGATTTTACTCATGATTATATTTTCGTGAATGTTTTCAAAGCAGTTGTTTCTCATTAGTACCTACTGACTCACACTCTTGACTCCACGAATGACTGTTATGACTCAACTCCCTCTGTCTCAAGAATGACCCACACTTATGAATTAACACTGACTCAATTGTGACTCTCCGTTACCGCATCCCCTTGATCCTGACTCATCGCTGGTTCATTCTTGACTCTCCATTGCCCTCACTGACATTCATTAGTGACAACACAAAATTTCACACATACCTTTACACTGAACCTCGTACACTCGTGACTCACAAATCCTCATGAGTCAAGCAAACGCATGGCATATTATTTCTCATGACTTAACGCGGCCTGTTATGACTCTAATGACTCTCACTCATGAATCTATATCATGCCCTCCCCCAGACTCGCTCATAGTCATGACTCATATGACATTCACTCATGATATTACTTTAATTCTTTCTCATGACATTTTACACCGACTCATTCATTAATATTAAATTTATTCACTCTCATGACTTGACATTAATTCTCACTCATGACATTACATTGACTCCCACCATGGCTCCCTGACTCACTCACTCATGACAACACATGGATCACTACCCCACGTCTCCAACATAAAGAAATGTTATCTAGTTCACATGACACAAATCTCGTGTTCCCTGAAACCACCTTCGCTTTCTCACGTTTTCATTCGTCACATATCATACATTAAAAGGAACCCTATGTAGAGACACGGAAACATATTTCATGATATTTTTTTTTATTGTACGTCTGTTTGCTAATATTGATATCCAAGTTACTGCCACTATTTCCAGGTTTCATAAGTTTATAACGTTGATGTGTATTTTTTCATTCATTCAGAGGTATTACGTACAAGTACATAACGGCATTACATGGCTGGCGGGTGATGGTCATACTCACTTTGTTGACCTGTTAACAGACTGCCGTAGGTTATATTATGAGAGTCGTTCACGTCTTCCTGTATTTACGGGAGGGGTGTTGTATCATTCTGATTTTATTTATTTACTGGGGATCGATAATTGTTACTTCCTTACCGCCCACACCGCCTCACTTCCTTGCCATGTCAACCTTGTCATGACATTCCCTACAACCCACACTGACTCAAAGATTTTTCACGTCCTTCCAAACTCTCTACTCTGAGTCATAATATTATCACGACCTTCTTAATTGTCTATTTTGATTACAATTTTGTTATGTCATTCTCAATTGTCCTTCCTTAAGTCTATGCTGACTCCCAACTTTTTACTGTCCTTACTAACTGTCTATGTTTACTCACAACTTTTTCCTTACTGACTCTAAATTATTCATATTCTTACCTTTCCACCCATCGTCCTCACTTCTATCCTTCCTTTATCCTGATCCTAATGTACACTGTGACTGACAACCCCGATGTGCAATGCAATATACCTGCCCAGACAGTGGCCCACTCCACAGCTGTGCCCGTTACCCACATTGTGACTCAGGTCAGGTGCACCACAGCAGCCGGCTGTTGTGTCAGGGGGCCATCCCACTCTCTGACCATCAGCTGGAGACTCTGACCTGCTTCTCTTGGAAGGAGGTCTTATCCTGCATGATTCATGTCTCTTATATCAATGATTGTTGTTCTTCTACACTAATATCGCACTCTCGTTTCTCTGATAACTACAATATGTCTGCGTTATTCTTATCTCAAATCAATCATTTCTTGTGATTTATTCACACAAAAAATAGAAAGTTATCGTGGATCTCATTACTGAATTATCATAATGATATATCACCGAGTTTCATATTAAGAACGTATCACGAATAACTAGAACGTCTCTGTTATACCAGTTCTTGTTCCCGCACTAGTGACACAGTGTCTGGCTATGAGTGTTCCCATCTATGTATTAACTCCCACCTGAGCTAGTGTTAATTGTAACATATTTCCTTATGTTTACGTTCATTGTTTTTTAATGGTAATAATTAACACGAACAGGGATGAAATTCTCACTGGGACAGATGACTTAAGCTGTTATTTCATATTTTTTCCTTTATTATGACGACTAATTACAGTATCTGTTATAGTATACACACACACACACACACACACACACACACACACACACACACACACGAGTATCATATATCACATGAGAAACACCCAACTTTCACAAGCCAAAGTCAATGATTATTCCCACACTTTCTTGAAGTTTCCCTCCAATATTTAGGTCTCTCCAGTCTCGTTCGTTCCTGACACAGATGATGACTTTCATTGGTGGAAGTAATGGGAGCGTGTCACACGCACCTCACACCCGCCACCAAAACCTCCTGGCCTCCGGGTTCTGTAGACATCGCTTCAACTACAAAGTTTCATTTAACAACAAAAAACGGTCTGAATATTATTAAACGGATTACTATATTATTACTGATTGGAAACAAATAATCACATTTTTGCACGATTAGTTTTATTTTTTTACGATAAATGAAAGTCTGAGATATATCACTGTGAAAGTTCATATCTCCTTCCGTGACTGATGACTCGGTAATCACTGCCACATCTCACCAGGCCAGGCTGAGTCATGAGCTGTGGTATTGATTTTTTTTTCAGCCGTATATAAATCACTTTCCTTTGCACCATTCTACACTAACAATTACCGTACTCAATCAGTGTGAAATCAATTGTGATTCATGAGTCGTTAGGCAATCGACTCAAACATGCGAGAATATTAGATTTTTTTTAATGATAAATGATTTAGCTGCTTCATCAATAATGGTTAATAATTGTTTGTGTTGGTGTTATAACATCATAATTATCAAAGGGGAATGTTGACTAATTTGACCGTCGACGAGCTATAATTAACTGATACACATTTTACCTATAACAATACCTATAATTAACATATATACACATTCTAGTTCAGGTGACTCTCACATGATATTTATTATCGTCGTAAATAATTAATGTGTATAGATTAATATGATATGACATTAATATTTTCTTTGGCATAAATCAACCAGTTAAAACTCTAATATTCATCATCACTTGGGTTAATTGTCAGTCAATATACAAAAGCCATTACCATTCGGCATTAACTGTTGTATGTTAGAACCGAAGACGAATAAAACTCAAGGAAGTTCAAGCTTTGAAAATGCTACTTTTTAAAAGTTACCGTTCATCAACCACATGCGTGACTGATCAATTTTTATAACATGGTAAAGCAATTTTGTCAAGCTTAAATTAAGAAGACAAACGACTTAAGTATTCCCTCATGGATGACAAGATTTTGCATAGGATAGATAACAAAATCCTATATTTACTTGAGTATTTCTAGAAAAAATCAAATCTATTCACAAGATACTGGTGACAGGATATTGCTGGGCTGCGAAAATTGGTGATTCTTCAAATTCCATCCCACATGGAGCGTGACGTGACTCTCAAACCCCAGGCAGTGAATCATATGTAGTGATATACAACCTCTCTCACTATCATTAAATACTTCTTTCAAATTTTTAAACCTGTCCTTGGCATTACTTTCATATATCAAATGTTACTTCAGGATATTTTAGTGACCGAATGTATAGTGAATCATCGTTAGTGAATTAACTGTAACATTAGATCTGGATAAAGTCACTCTCTAAAATCTCAGACTTTAACTGGTGGTCAAGGGGCCGTTCACACTCGCCGACGGGAAACATTATGCTGACTTAAGTGTGTTTAGTCCATCATATTAATTCTGCTCTCGATGATAATAATAATTTTGAGCTCGTGCTGTTCATAACCTTATGATGCAAATTGAACGATGTCTTCCTTATGGTGACCAACGTGCAGGAGTTAAACGTCACCTCTTTGTCCAATGAAACACTATTAACGATATAATTTTGGCCAAGGGCTAATAACTAATTATACTTCTTTGACCAAGGGCAAGGAAATGATTGCTCCATGTGTCCAATTATCGATAACTAATCATCATCAGTCGACTTATACAAATCATTACCTATCTTACAATGACCGATATGGGATAAAGTGCTAAATTTTGTTTAATTGATGATACAATTTTCTGTACATATTGACTTCGGTAAAAATTTTATGAGTGATGGTTCAGGTGGCGATCTTAAGTATGTGTTGACTCAGCTGTGTACAGTCTTCATGCACACAGCCTCAGCGACCTCCTTCACTCGACCATGAGATGATCCAGTTTATCTCTGTGTACAAACGAGAGCAGTTCCTGTGACCTTAATCACCGTCTTATCGCCTAACCACGCTTCTCTCTCTCTCTCTCTCTCTCTCTCTCAGCTTCCATTTCCTCGTCGCCTCACAGCAAAACCACGTCATTAAATCCCGTTATCGTTTATTTCAAGCCAGTGCATTGTTAAAGTCTCCACAAAAATATTTATCTTATTTTTTGGACCCAATTATTATATAGTGAAATAAGTCGGAACTGTGAGTGACAGGACCTCAAGTAGAGTAATTAATTTTTGTGTTTACTTCGTCATATTAGCAGCTGTCGAGAGGAACTGAGTCTGTACCTTGTGTCATAGTTTTGGTCTAGTCTGTTGTTTCATATTAACGGGACCCATTTACCTTACAACAGGAAAAGCAAATTGTTCCTGACATTACCTTTGTTTTACCGACTGGATAACTGAGACACTGCTGACGACGCCGTGACCTAGATGATTCATTGAGACATCATGAAGAATAAATTGCTAGAGACGAAAACACTCAAACTCTATATGATTTGTCAGTATTATAAATCACTTCATAAAATTTATATATGCTCAACACTGGCCTCTCTGGGTGCCTCTACGCCGCTTTAGATTATGTCTTCAGTACAGTACATCCTTCTGACTAGTCGATACGGCCAGTCAAGTTTCATAATAAGTCGTAATGATGAATGAAGGCTGAATCTTTATATTTCCAGACTAACAAATCAGTATTTTGCGTTTGTTTCCTTTTTCCAAGTTGCTGTTTGTTTTGTTTTTTAAGTGACACGAGGCTGAGGCGGTAAAACATTCATCTCAATACTTAACTCACCCTGAGCACGATGAATAAGCCCATTGAGTAAGATAATCTTAGCAATAACTTAATCGGTGATTACGACAACTTAACAAACTTAGAATAAAAACTTAATCCCTAGAGTACGAGGTCTTAATCCTTTGAATTCGATGACTTAATCTCTTGAATAAAATGAGCGGGTTAAGTCATTGTACTCAAGTGGTTAAAAGAAAGTTAACCAAATGACATATAAAAACAATCGTAGTAGAGAGCAGGTGTGCGTATCATGGCCTGCCAGGTGTGCGTATCATGGCCTGCCAGGTGTGTGTGTACAGTATCATACACTGACATCTTTATTCGTCTGTTCAGGTAAAGTCCACATTACCGATCCGTTATGTCATTATGTTGTTGGTGTCAGGGAAGCGTGGTAAAGCTACTGTGGTGAGGGAGTCTGGTGTGGTGAGGCTGGCGAGGTGAGGGAGTCTGCGGGTTGATGGGGTGACTGCTGACTTAACACTGACTCAAGATAGATTACTTTAAGCGACAAGTTTGTTATGGTTATTGTAATTTAATAATAACACTTTACAGTTATTTTTTACGTTAGACTCTTTTTTGTTAAATGTTTTCACTTAATATTTATAAACGGTTTATGAATACACAGTTTCTAAGGTCTAAATTTATATTCCCACATGTTTGAACGTTAACTTAGGCCTTGTAACTAATGATGAGAGAACGTATCCACCGAGGGTAGAATCAGTGTAATTTCATCGTCATTTTTCCTATCATCCACCTTTAGTAATATATGTTCCCAGGATAGCAGTTACGAAGGATATTACAGTAGATATAATATTATTTAAGTATCTAAATTTTATCCTGTGAATATACCACCGTACGACGCCCGGCAACCCCCTACCAATCACTGCTTCACCAACAAGACCCAACTTAAACAATAAAGACGTAAGCCAAGTTTACCACCGTCAGGCTGCCAACAGTTACCCGACCCCATCCAGGCCTCGCTTTGAGGTGGAGGGGGGAGGTGGAGACACGAGGAGACAGACAAACAAACAAACGTGTTCTCGTGCTCCTCTTCCTCCCTCTCTCACCAGCTGGAGGGGTGGGCGTGTACCTTCCCCACAATCCCGTAGTGTGGCTGAGGGTGTAGGTAGGTACCCCTCCTGCCTCCCCCCCACCAACATCCCAGTCTTACCGAGGCGACCGTCAGGTACCGCTGTGGCCTGAGTGTTTACGTTTCCAGTTGGACCTCATTATGTTGTTGACGTTACCCGCTGCCCCCTAGTACTCACCAAGGTCCTCAAGCTACTTTATGTTCCCAATATTTTCCTGTTTTAGTGGCCATAAGTTAGTCTCCTTCTCGGTAAATATTACCTTCAATCTACAGGTTTAAGATTAATCTAGAAGTGTATTAATGTCATTTAGTTATATACAAGCTTTTGATGACGCACAATATATGGGAGGACCAACAATAATATCGGCGACTCTTTTACGTTCAAAGTTGGCGTCGAGGGCTGAGAGAACACAAGTCATCTGGGTAAATAAGTGAGTTACCTCTAGCACATTCTTGCTACGATAACTCTAAAAGTTAATTAATTTCTATGTCATCACCGTCGGTAAGTTATGCAAGTGAATAGAATTTACATTTTTATCTCTGTATCAGCTGACAGAATTTCACTTAACTTATTGAGTCTGCTGAGAAGAAGAGTTATTGAGCTCTATGACCCGGAAACCCCCGTCATGCTGGAGATAGTCGTTGACTTGCCTCGCGTGATCAGTTAAAATGTGAGGTGCCTTCCTTCAGGGAGGACTTGACTGGCGGAGAAATGTCGTCTGTGGTTGTCTTTATTACAGGTTTCCTGTTTGTCCACAGAGGGAGCCCCTTGTTTAAGAGAGGGAAACCTCCTGTTGAGCTTAAAGTATTGTAGTTATTGCTGTTGTCACGAGTAAGAAAATATCAATATTATTACCAGGCTTCTCGTAAATTTGTCTTTAAAAATAAGTCATTTACCTCATGACACCCCAAAACGATGACAATTTCAAGGTCTGAAACATAGAGAGTTTACACTACGGCGTCCACGAGAAACTTCTGTGTCAGTTATAACTGTAAATAATTCCAAGGGTGTGAGACAAGTTCTTCTCCAGTGAAGAGCTACAATCATTTCCGTTTCGGTTATTAAGCAACAGATGATCAGTAGGTGAGGAAAATGGACATTATTCGGCCGATTAACACTATTCCTCAACCGTTTATCTCTGGAGACTCCGACAAAATGTTCTTGTGCATTCCTCCGCTTGGCCGATCGTTCAACCGTTGAGAGATTTATGACTGAGGAAATATTAATTTTCTTAAGTTGAGTTTTGTTTTTCCTCGGCGTGTTGTTAAAGTTAATGACTAGTGGGTGAGTGAGATGGCGGGCAACTGTTCCCTCTGTCAACCTAAATGTGTGGTGGAGCCAAGTTCAAGCCAGTTTCTGGAATAACCACAGGACTCCAGCCAGGCTCGTTTGTCATATCTTTACGCTCCAGTAACGATGCACGAGCTGTCACCAAAGGAGACGTATGGGAAATTTGGCTCTCTCCCCTCCATGTTTCTAACCGCGCCTGCTGACAGAACTAGGGCACACCACTGACCACTGCCATTATTTTGTCATGCCGTTATTGCTACAGCTTTCTTGGCTACGGAGAGAGCCGGGAAGTGTGAATGTCACCCCTTTTCTCTCCGTTTATTCAAAATCTACCATATTTCGGTTACCCGAGTGCTTGCTACATACGATCAGCTCATTAGTAGAACGCTGCGTTGCCCTAAGAATAGATGACTGTGAAGATATTCCTTCCGTTTGGTCGTAATTTACCTGGCGGGACTCGGCTCGACGGCACAGTTCCCCGGTTGATGACGTGACACACATTCTTAGCGGGAACCAACACGAGTGTCAGCTGATGGCGGTCGTGTTTACATGTGTTCTGCTTGAATAACCGTAGAGTCGACTCGAGCACACGCCAAAAGGCACCTGCGGGCATAAACGGTACACCAGCACCTGTAAAGTGCATTTGTAGTGTTGATGGATCAACGACCTTACAGTTGTAAATTGACTTAGATGACGCCTTACTGAACACAGATATGTGCACATGTGCACAATATTATTTTTTTAAGATTGACTAATCTACATTGTCCTTGGTAATATGTTAAGATAAGAAAACATTACATCAGAAAATCATTGATGGCATTAGCCTTCTTGGCCATGATGAACGGTGAAGTCACTCCAAGAATAAAATTATCAACCGATAATAGAAATTTAAACATAATTATTAATCATAAGTATAATCGGCTATAAATAATACTCAGGTGATTGGTATTACTTTGGCACCCACAGCAGGCGACGACCTCACTCACCTTGACCTTCGTTACCACACACTCACGTAACATCCTCAACCTCACATAACTGAAGAGCACTTTTCTTTCACGGAAGAAGTGCCGCTATATGCAATAACCGGTTTGTCAAGACAGGAAAGACTGGAACAAAAAGACACTTGCCTCCCGCGGACGCACCAAGCACACCTAACGTTATCTGGTATGACCAGTTTGTCTGGACAGGAAATCAACATTAGCAAAAAAACTTACCTTTCAACTTTACATTTAACTTTTACTCTCCGTGAACTTAAGAACTTTATGATCACGCTGAGTTAGTTGTTATCTTCTCTCTTTTTTTCTCTACTTCGTCGCACGACTCAGCCACCGTGACCGAGCCCCCTATAACAACTACCTCACAGAAGATGATAGCTGCAGTTACCGAGTAATGGTTTTGACATAGATTCCTGGTGTGTGTGTGTGTTTTTTTTCCTCCTACATCCAAGTCATTACTTCCGTCATGGCCTCTGGCTGGCATAACGATGAATAAGACTCAGTCCATTATCCAGGCAACTGGTGTATAGTCCAACAGTGATGGAGTTCCGCTATGACTCTCATTATAAATGACTGATGTTTTCTTTTATTGTTAAGTCTTCGCTAACTTATAATTATTTTGTTATTAACTAAAACGTTTAAGGAAACTTAATATGAGTATTTATGAAGGTCACTGTGACCCACGCCACCTCCCGTAACCTCTGACTTGTTACATCCTGTATCTTGACTGACCACTCACTGATTGACGTTCTTACACGTATCTGTCTTCTTGTTTTCTAGCTTGGTCGAGCCTCTGATTCCTGAAGGCATGAAGAACAACATGGCTATCTTCAAGAAGGCTGCTCAGTCTGGCTATGAGACTGGCAAGTGCAAGAAATTCAGGTGCATCGCCCCAAAGCTACTCTAAACAGCGTCGCCAGAGAAAACTGATGGATTCGGCAGATCTACAAAGAAAACGGACCTACATTAATCGACGTTCATAGAGAAAATGAGAAATACAGGTCACCACATTCACGTCTTTTAGACGCATTGAATGTGGGAGTCTGTGTGTGAATATGTTGTAAGTTCCTTATATGGAACATCAGCTGTTAAGATTCAACTAAACAACTTTGAGACTGTCACTATCTACTGCTAGCCAGCACTTGGTGTACAGCATCATGTCTTAAAGTAATTAACATCTTTTAATTTATTCTTTTGTATAATGTTATGAATGATATTTATTTATTGTTGTTGTATGTCCGAGTGGCCAATCCTATGAGTTATCACTACTGATTGTTCATTTCTCAGGGCTCTCCGTATCTTACTAAATTTAATTAATCAAAATTGAACGCACTTAATATCAAAAGCATAACCTTCCCTTGTTCTGTATGTAGTTTGCACCCATTCATCACCTTTGTCTTGTTTCTCGCGAACACAGTAATAGGCCCAACTCCCCGGATTAAAAGCACAGCCCAGCTTCTACTCTCGAGTGCCATGATTCTCTTCGTCGACAGTAAATAATTTGTCAACAACTGTCTCTGTCTGCATATTCAACAAATTATCCTTTTGACGCACCGCTGTCTTAAGATGTGACATAATTTATATTTTCCAGGTGAGGACAAAAATATTTCTGAAGGTTGACAAAACAAAGTCTTGCAATATGACAGGACGAGAAAATTTTCGTAAAAAGAAACAAAAAATATTGACTCAGCTGAAAAATACATAATTTAGTCATGTTAACTGTCGCTGCCTTGTCTCCATATCACAGCTCACATATGTACATAGTTACATATCCTAAGTCTTTCATCCCAGCTTGTTTTTCCATTTTTTTATTTCTATTTTCGGTTTTTTTTTTTGTATAATCAAAACATTTCACGTTGATTTGTTATTTTTATATTACTGCACCCATGGTGAATTAAGTGTTCTATGTTTTGTATGCGGGAAATTGATTTTTTTTTTGATGAATGAGTTTTAAGAATAATGACTTGTGAAATTACAAAAGATTTACCCCCGTGTCTACCAGAGCTTTGTAAATACAGTGGCCTTCCAATGTTCCTTGTTGTTTTATTTAATATATCCTGGTGGTCTAGCGGAACCGGTCTTCATACTAGATACTGTATAACCTATTACGGAATATTCTTATACAATTTCAATGATTAGCGCATTACATTCAGATTTGTTCAGAATTAGGTAATACTTTATAAACAATGATGATTATTTATGATATATTGTCAGAGCATAAACTGATTATAATTTGGACAAATAGATCCATTTAACCAACAAACACTAAGAACTGTTACTTTTAGTGATCACCATTATAATAAATTCGTTATATTTGTACTTTTAGTCCTTAAACCCACTGAACACTTACATGTATAAACAACATCTATGAAATAAAATGAACCAAATATTATTATTGTATTTTATATATCATAGGTAAAAATATCTTATTTTACTGACAAGAATAAGAGGATTTTTATTATTATTATTATTATCAGGTAAGTCAGTTCGAGTTGCTACTACATCTTCCTTCTATATGAGTCAAGTCCACGGGATTGTGTTCCTTCTACATGTAAACACAAATCTGGTGGTCAAAACCTCAGATCAATCCATACTCTTGACTGCCATGATCCTCTTCGTTAGTAATAAAGCCTCTATTGTATGTAGGAAATCATAAAGTACTGTAACGCGTCCATACTCAGTGTTACTTCAAGTTCCTCTCCATCACGATTGTCCAGTTACAACTCTGATTTCGTAAAACTGACTGCTAACTGTTTTACATAATGACTGTTCATTGACTGCATCTACCCGTCTATACAATTCCCACTGATTCCTGAAGACAATAGATGTACTGTATATTAGCTCTTGTACACTCGGCAGTGACTAGGTGTTCGCTCAAAACAGGTAATATTCTGATAAGGCTTTAAAAGGTAACTGATGTTTTTGTCAGTAGAGGATACATTTTATTTTTTATTACTAAAACAACGGAAATTGTGTGATACAGAGTAAAAAAATTCTGTTTCATTTAAAACTACTTTTTCGTAACAAAATAACCAAACTACACCTAACTAAGGTTACGTCAGCATCTATTTCAGTCTTCGTCGTCATCTTCAATACCATTATCATACTCATCATTAACCGCCGCCTACAGTTCACCGAAGGAGAGACTTACGGAGTTTGCGTTAGTTTTATCTACAATCTGTTGTGTCTTATGGAGTTTATTGTTTCTCTCTTCAATTAATTTTCTGTCTGCTCTGGTGTCTCTCTGGTCTGGTGTCTCTCTGCTCTGGTGTCTCTCTGCTCTGGTGTCTGTCTGGTGTGTGTGCTCTGTCTCTCTGGGTGTCTCTCTGCTCTGCTCTGTGTCTCTCTCTGTCTGGTGGTGCTCTGTCTGTCTGGTCTGTGTCTCTCTGGTCTGTGCTCTCTCTGGTCCAGTGGTGTCTCTCTCTCTGGTGCTCTGGTGTCTCTCTGTCTCTGGTCTGTCTCTCTCTCTGGTCTGGTGTCTCTCTGCTCTGGTGTCTCTCTGGTCTGTGTGTCTCTGCTCTGGTGTCTCTGCTCTGGTGTCTCTCTGGTGTCTCTGGTCTGGTGTCTCTCTCTGGTGTCTGGTGTCTCTCTCTGGTCTGGTGTCTCTCTGCTCTGGTGTCTCCTCTCTGGTGGTCTCTCTGCTCTGTCTGGTGGTCTCTCTGTCTCTCTGGTGTCTCTCTGCTCTGGTGTCTCTCTGGTGTCTCTCTGTCTCTGTCTCTGTCTCTCTGCTCTGGTGTCTCTCTGTCTGGTGTCTCTCTGCTCTGGTGTCTCTCTGCTCTGGTGTCTCTCTCTCTGGTGTCTCTCTGGTGTCTCTGGTGTCTGTCTCTCTGTCTCTCTCTCTGGTGTCTGTCTCTCTGCTCTGGGTGTCTCTCTCTGGTCTGGTGTCTCTCTGCTCTGGTGTGTCTCTCTCTGCTCTGGTGTCTCTCTGCTCTGGTGTCTCTGCTCTGTCTCTGTCTGGTGTCTCTCTGGTCTCTCTCTGTGTGTCTCTCTGGTGTGTCTCTGCTCTGCTCTGTGTCTCTCTGGTCTGGTGTCTCTCTCTGGTCTCTCTGGTGTCTCTCTGCTCTGGTGTCTCTGGTCTGGCTCTGGTGCTCTCTCTGTCTGTCTCTGGTCTGTGTCTCTCTCTCTGCTCTGGTGTCTCTCTCTGGTCTGAGGTCTCTGTCTGGTATCTCTGCTCTGGTGTCTCTCTGGGTCTTGTGTCTCTCTCTGGTCTGGTGTCTCTGCTCTGGTGTCTCTCTGGTCTGGTGTCTCTGGTCTGTGTCTGGTGTCTCTGCTCTGGTGTCTGGTGTCTCTCTCTGGTCTCTGGTGTCTCTCTCTCTCTGGTGTCTCTCTTCTGTGCCTCTGGGTCTGTGTCTCTCTGTCTCTGTGTGTCTCTGCTCTGGTGTCTCTCTGCTCTGGTGTCTCTCTGGTCTGGTGTCTCTCTCTGTGTCTCTCTGGTCTGGTGTGTCTGGTGTCTCTGCTCTGGTGTCTCTCTGGTGTGCTCTGGTCTGGTGTCTCTCTCTGGTCTCTTCTCTGTGTCTCTCTGGGTGTCTCTCTGCTCTGGTGTCTCTCTGCTCTGGTGTCTCTCTCTGTGCTCTGGTGTCTCTCTCTCTGTCTGGTGTCTCTGGTCTGGTGTCTCTGGTCTGGTGTCTCTGCTCTGGGTGTCTCTCTGGTCTGGTGTCTCTCTCTGGTCTGGTGTCTCTCTGGTCTGGTCTCTCTCTGTCTCTCTGGTCTGGTGTCTCTGTCTGTCTCTCTGTCTGGTGTCTCTCTGGTCTGTGTGTCTCTGCTGGTCTGGTGTCTCTCTGCTCTGGTGTCTCTGGTGTCTTGGTGTCTCTCTCTGCTCTGGTGTCTCTCTCTGGTGTCTCTCTCTGTTCTGGTGTCTCTCTCTGGTGTCTCTCTGCTCTGGTGTCTCTCTGGTCTGGTGTCCTCTGTCTCTCTGGTCTCTCTGGTCTGGTGTCTGGTCTCTGGTGTCTCTCTGTCTGTGTCTCTCTCTCTGTGTCTGGTGTCTCTCTCTGGTGCTCTGGTGTCTCTGGTCTGGTGTCTCTCTGGTCTGGTGTCTCTCTCTGGTGTCTCTGGTGTCTCTCTGTCTTGCTGCTCTGGTGTCTCTTCTGCTCTGGTGTCTCTCTGGTCTGGTGTCTCTGCTCTGGTGTCTCTCTGCTCTGGTGTCTCTCTGGTCTGGTGTCTCTGCTCTGGTGTCTCTGCTCTGGTGTCTCTCTGTGTCTGGGTGTCTCTCTGGTCTGTGTCTCTGGTGTCTCTCTGGTCTGGTGTCTCTCTGCTCTGGTGTCTCTCTGGTCTGGTGTCTCTCTGTGTCTCTCTCTCTGCTCTGGTGTCTCTCTGGTCTGGTGTCTGTCTGCTCTGGTGTCTCTCTGCTCTGGTGTCTCTCTGCTCTGGTGTCTCTCTGGTCTGGTGTCTCTCTGCTCTGGTGTCTCTCTGGTCTGGTGTCTCTCTGGTCTGGTGTCTCTCTGGTCTGGTGTCTCTCTGCTCTGGTGTCTCTCTGGTCTGGTGTCTGTCTAGCCTAATGTTTGTTTAGCATGATGTTTGTTTTGCTTAGTGTCTATCTGGAATAGTATCTGTTTGTTTAGTCTTGTGTCTGTCTAGCTTAGTGTCTGTCTGTCTGTCTAGTCAGGTGTCGGGATCCTAACCACACGGCCGCTCTTCTTTCACGCGCTGTGGCCACCTGTTGCCAGCTGTCACTGTTGAGTATCTTCTTCACAGTCATTTCTTTATCTTCCTTAATTGCATCATTATGATATACGGCACGTTTCTGTCTCCTTCTCATTAACTCTCGGAACACATCTCTCGGGGTCACGATCATTGGAGTTCTGAGGCTTTCATACATTTTCTGGGCGAGTCTTCGTTTCTTCCACATAGATCTTACGAGTAACTGGTAAATGACATTGTATTATTAATATCATCTTCACATATTTTGGTTTCTCACTCCCAATACGATTTTGTTTTCTTAATACTGTTCGCTCTTATAGCATGCTCGTGATTGTACTTCTCACATATTAGATTTTTCCAGGTAAATAGGTAAACTTTTTTTTTTTGTTTCTGGGGTATCACTCTAGGTAGAGATAGTTTATCAACCTTGGTTACGGTGGTCTCTCTGTGTTGAATAAAGTCGTCTCTTGCCAACCAAATAAAATTTTAAAAGTGGTGTCCAATAGTGAAGGGGTTAATGCTTCACCTCTCCTTAAGAACATCAATGTCGGCCTCTGGGTCTTTTCTCTAAAGTCATAAGTGGATTATTCAGCACCATCGTCCTCGGCTGGTATTATATTATCTATCACCACTTATGAGAATGTGTTCATTATAAACTTCTCAGAACACTTGATGATTCGGTCTTGGTTTTATAGGTTATTTCCACACCTTCACCTCTTTTGGGACCAATTCATGGTCTTGAAGCCTTTGTGTTTGTATACGAGACATTATCTTTGTATCTACGGCCTCAAACAGCGCCTCAAGCATCAATGTCACGTCTTGTTTAAAGGCGTAGTATAGCATCTAGAATTCAGGTGTCACTTAACATTTTAAAGTTTGCTTGACAGTGACTATCATTCACTCATACAATGCAATTACCCATTAAGGAACACTAATAATAACAGTTGTAATAATAATAATAACCATAGCATTAGAAAATAATCCAGAGGAAATTCCAATGTTACAGTTAACTCGTATCAGGGAAACCGCGACACACACACACACACAATCATATTAATCGACATAATAAAACGAAAAACCTTTATAAAAGTCATGATGTTTTAAGTTTCGTAAAATTTCATCGCTTAAAAAAGTTATCGTTTTCCCTCATTCATTATTTTATACTTGTCATATATAACGATCATGATACAAATTACACACACAATGGAAATATTAATTTGATACGCAGAAGAGGAGAGACGCCATTTGTAGTCAATGAGGAATAACCATTACTATTGATATACCCATAATAATGAGTTGTATGAATTTAATGTATGGTGAACTTCCGTGTGTGAATTTGCCCTGCCATCACGCGAGACCCAAGAGGAAATAGTAGCGTGAGTTCTATAGCTTTGCCTTATTGATTTTTATGAATCCAATATTATCGTAAATCTTGTAGTGATGAATGATTTTTTTTTCTCACTGAATCTACTTCTAATCTTCGTCTACTTTATCTCTGATGTTGCCTGAGTATTTACGTTTTCTCTTAAATTGATTCAGAATTACAGGAATAAAAATAGTCATCATTCACAAGATCGTATAATATTTATTGTTAAGAATTTGTATTTTATCTTCGGAGTCACCAGTTTTCCACAGACAGTTAACTCATCGCTTACAGTCTATTCCTCTGGCTCAGTGTCTCAATATCGTTAGAATATTTCAATTTTTTTGCAGGTAGTTTACTTTTCTTGTTATCTTTCCCGAGTTATATTATCTGTCCTCTGAAAAATATATTAGTTCATTATTACTACATCAGTTGTGCTCTATCCTTTACCTGGGGAATCATGAAGCTCTCCTCCCCGTGTATTGCTCACTGTTTACCAAATTATAACTGAAGTTCAGGTTATGTTAGGTATGAAGCTGTTCATTAATATATCTACACGATCATCTACAGTCGGTCAGAAGTTTCCAAAAATAAGAAATCAAAGAAGTTATCGCTAATCAGTAATTATTTATTTTTACTGATTTAGTGTAACACATATTTTATATATATATATATATATATATATATATATATATATATATATATATATATATATATATATATATATATATATATATATATATATATATATATATATATACTGTATATATATATATTATGTATGCAGTTCATGTGGGTGTTTGACGGTCCTAACAGGAAAATGAGTGTTGGCTTACCCGTATCTAATTTAATATTTGATTCTTCATATATATAAAAGAATTTCTTACTTCTTTTACAAAAAAAAAACACAAAATTTGTTCTTACAGGTAACACCGCACATCAACCAACCCCCTCTCCCACTCACCTCTGGATGCAGCTGTCAGCGAGAGTAGCGGTGTGTCGTGGGGTGAGATAGCAGAGCGGTAAACAGGCAGCACTTAGTTCGTATTCACTGATTTTAATAGTCCCATGTTGGCGGAGCAGTTACTGGCCAAGACCAATTTACTCTCTCTCTCTCTCTCTCTCTCTCTCTCTCTCTCTCTCTCTCTCTCGTTTTAATCTTTTAGTAGTTTCTCGCTATCCTGATTTATTTTTTTTATATCACCCGCCTACAGTATGTTCTCGCTTTTTTCTTGAGAAATTTATAAGAGAAAATGTAAAATGGTGTTCGTCTGGTTCCTGTGGTAGAATAGTGTCAGTAAATGACTGTCAATCCTTATGATTTAGTAATGAAATGTGTCTGTGGTGCTCTCAAACATATGCTGTATTCCTTATGAAACCTGGAAATATATGAGTGAATTCCATAGACTTTGTGTTAAGGCTCGCAAGATTGTGACGAATATTCGCACGATTCTTAAATATTCGTAGTATGATGCACTTTTTTCCCCATAGCCAAAGATAGAAGAACTTATTTGGCCAGAGCAGAGACTCCGTGCGTTTTTGACATCATGCTGGTAGCTTTAGTTAGGGTTAAGTGAGTCAGGTTTATGCGGCTGTCGCGGCTGATACCATTCCGAGAATAAAAAAACCATGTGCAATTTTCTGAGAATCCGTTACTAGAAGTATAATTTCTACGTTTTGGTCTCATGAATTTTGTATTGATATCATCAGTCTGCAATGAATTATTATTTAGCACGGCTTACTGGGAGAAAAAACAGAGACGACGTACTGTATGTAGCAGCTGTTGTTAACTAGATCTATTTAACGCGAGTTGGGTACTGCCTGGCAAAGACACAGTAAATAGTATCAGAATAGAAATTATACTCATAAATATTTGTAATAGCACAAATTTACATATAAAGAACAGGTGAATTTGATTTCCACGTGGGAATAATATGATAATGGTGGTGCTGTAATCCAGGTTTTGGTGAAGAGTAACATGGCGAAAAGTTTGATTAATGAAGTGAAGAGTTGAGAGAACTTATTTATATATATTTTTTTAGGTTTTCATTTGTAATTTTGGTTTCACTTTAATCACTGATTTTATGTCGTGTCTCAGGTAAATATTTCAGGTACGTTTTTACATACCTAGTCATTATAGAATACTCTAACGTAATTCAGTAGCTCATTATCGTTTACTGTTGTTACTGTTGTGATTAGTTTCGACAGCTCTTACAATTACTGTTGTCTTAATGTTGCTGTTACTGTTATCGACCTTAATATCATTGCTTTAGTTTTGTTGCTGTTACTATTCTATTACTACTCTCATTGATGCTGAATGCTGTCAAATTTACCTTTTCTATTACTGTTTCTCCTTCTGGTTCCGTAATTACAACAACTTCCGCTGTTACCATCAGTGACGATGTCGTTATAACGGTAGCCTTTTTATGTTAGTTTTGTTGCGGCGTCTGTTTCATATATTATGATGGTCCTATTAACAGTAAGTTTTTTTTTTTTAACACTTGTTACCGTTAACTCTCCTCATTACTTCGACTCATAGTGTTTTATATTTTTTCTTTCATACTACTGTTAACTTTTGCTGTTACTGCCACAACCTCCACTGATGTCACATTAACTCCTTTTACAATTTATGATGCATCTATTATTTCTCTGGTTAGTTTTGCTAGTACTGACTATTGTTAATTCCGATGTCACTACTATTGGGTGTACCGTTAAAACCTGCCAACATAACTCAATCAAGGTGCCACTCTATAGCCCTGTCACTATAGGGAAGGTTATCTATCTCTTTTTGCTGGTGATAAATATACCTGTGCTTTACACCTGTACCTGAACTTTACTTATTCTAAATAATTCCACTGAATCTGGTAATTATCCTGTATCCCAATAAGTGTCTTCATCTTTGCTTTGGTAGTTCTTTGCTCTTCTGATCTCGATGATGTCTTGTGTTTTAGAGTGCTGTTGGGATTAGTGGTGTGGCTGTTGTTACTAATGTTGCTGTTCCTGATGAAGTAGCTATTGTTCGTGTTAGAGTTGTAATGTTATTGTATTATTTTGCCTATGCCACTGCTGTCAGACTACTGGTGAAGATTTGGGTTAGAGAGAGAGAACAAGGGAGAGAAAAGTAGAAGGTAAGGGAAAAGAACGTGAAGTGAGTTGCCTCAGTCTGTGTTGAATAAAAAGAAAACGGTGCCAAGAGTTTCCCAGTTTCTGTTACTCCAGTGAATCTTCCTAATGAACATAGAAAATGGCAGGAGATGTTTGTGCTCTTAGCCGTGGTAATGACTGACTTCCGTAGCATGAGGAACGAGCGCTGGTAGTATCATTGATGTTTATTCTAATTTTTATCTCCACCAAAACAATACTATGCTTTATTAACCCTATAGATTTTGGGGAATTTATTTTTTCCATGTTTGCAGGGGACTAATCATATTCTCTTCCATTCTTTTGTGCTGTTCCACGTGTCATCCTTATTCTTCAATTTCTCCTTTCATCTTATCTAGTTACTATTCCATCTTCCATTCATATCCACTTCTCCTTCTTTCAAAACCTTTCCCCCACATTTTTCATTTACTTTTTTGCATTATTTCAACATCACTATAATCTTTTCTTTCCTTCTAATCTTTCTATACTTCTATATTTTGCCATCACTCTTTGCTTGCAACTAAAATTCATGGGTTCAACCTTTCAAACAATCATTAGCCTATTTTCTCTGTCTCTCTTATTTTCTTGTACCCCACAAACACCAGCTGCACTTGTTAAGGACGACAATGATGAACTGTTCCCATTCTTCTTCACCCTTCCACACACCCTTCCATCAAGCATCTCTCTGTTTTCTTCTTACTCTTTCAGACACTTGACATTACTCCTTTCACTTCTCCCTAACTAACATCCCCTTCCCCTTCGGCTTAGTTTCGTACAAGACAAGAATAATCAGATTCTGTTCATTCATATTTTTATTTATATGTTTCTTATTACTGTGATTTGCGCCATGTTTACTCTAACATCCTGATCTTCTACGGTTTTGCTATATCTTAGTAACTGAATACATGGTGAGATTACTATCCTCGCCCCTCTGGACCAGGAGAGGAAAGCGTCAAGCAACGAGCAGTTAATATATCCCATGCTTATAATATGTGCAGTGTGGGTGTGTGTGTGTGTGTGTGTGTGTGTGTGTGTGTGATGGCTTGAATTTGAATTTTTAATTTTGTCAACAACAGCAGATAGTTTACTGTATCCACATTTTTGCACTCATTAAGTAAGTCAATTCCCAGGTATAGAACGAAACACACAAATGTGCTTGAATGTCCCTCACGCAGGTGTGAATAACAAAGTGTGCGGCCAGGTGTATTGCCTCACACTGCTGTACTCACGCAGGTTTGAATAAGTTGACCTGTATGTACAGTCGCGGTCAAAAGAAATCATGCACCCCTCTTACTATCATATCGGCGAGCTCCAGGCGTTTCTACACGACGGGTCATAAGAGGGTGGGAGGGGGGATGTATTGATGGGGGGAGAGCTAGGGGTGGCGGAGCCGGGTAAGGTAGGAGGGCGCAAGTTAATGGCCACATACTGTATATAGTGAGAGTGAATGTGGTCTTAGAATCATACTTAATACCTGAAGGTGTTTAGGTTGGTGGATGTAGCTTGACGTTGACGGCCTTAATGACAGTTGATAGGCCTAAAGCCCAAACAACCAACCAGGAGGGCGGGTGTCCGGAGAAATGACATGTGGACTTGACGTTCCCTAAGTTATCTTAGCCTTTACATGAGATTCTGGGGAGGAGTGGGAGTGATCTTTTGGCAGGTAATGTGTCATAGGGTTGATAAGGCGACTGGCTTCAGTGAGGGAAAGACTCTGATATGATAACATAAGAGAGGAGGGGGCGTGGCTTGCTCACCACCAGTAACACTAAATTACAGTTCTTGAAAAAAAATATTATTAATTGAAAAAAAAGTGATTTGTTACTTGATCACTTCCACCTCTCGCCATTACCGTTCATGGAAAAAAAATATTAATTGATAAAAAAATTCTGAATGAATTGTTGGATTGAATGTGACTTGTCCACCCTGTAATATATTTATTGAGGTTGCGATTATCAATGGGAGGTGATGAAGTGACAATGGCAATAGTACTTGGCCACTGTTCCACACCCAGCCCAGGAACATGGTTTGGCGAGTCGCGGCTGGCTACAATATTTATCTTATATTAATGTTTTTATAATTATCTAATTATCGTTGTGTAAAACCTAAAGCACAACCTGATAATAGTTACATCCATCCTTCCCTTCATTCTTTCATGATTTACTCTACTTTCTTCAACCCCTTCCTTCTCTGATGAGCATCCTGAACTGCATACTTACCCTCCCACACCTCCCCCACAAGTAAACCATTCCTCCTCTCCACCCCGCGTAACTTACCGTGCAGAAAAGACCCGACCAGACGCCGGGGTTTGCTGGTGGTGTGCATGATTACTTTTGACCGTGACTGTACAGAGCTAAACAAATAATGTATTAGAAATACTTTTTTAACATTCATTGCCATAATATCCTGACCCCTGGGTCTGTCAGACACACCGTTTGTAACCTCTACTTTTTATCTTTAATCATTTTGCACTACTGCTCACAGGTTGAGTATTGGGTGTACAACAAACTAGACGCTAAAGGTGGCAAGACTCAAAAGCGTATCCCCGCCATCTTGACTACACACAACACTACACTACACTACACCACACCACACACACACCACACCACACACACACCACACTTATAGGTGATCAGTACGGATGAGCCTCGACCTGAGCCCTGACAGAACATTACAGTTATATTATTCGTCAGGCCGCGGTGAGGAAGTATATGAGAGTGGTTTTGGAAGTTATATTTATGTTCTATATAACATATTTATGGTTCATTCACCTTTATAATGGCTAGTGTGTGTGTGTGTGTGTGTGTGTGTGTCAAATCCCACCTAAAAACATATAGTTCGTACAGTACATACAGGAAATTCTAAAAAAAAATATTTTACACCTTAACCTTTTTTTCCTATCCTATTCCACTTCCCGTTTTCTCTAACTTTCGGCCAACGTCATTTCCTGCCGTGTGCGTAAAGGTCACGGAGTCAGTGAACCTGAAACTGTGTGTTGTGATGATGGTCGTCCATCTCTTACAACATCACGTCTTCGTAAGCGTCATTTGCGTCCATTCCACCTTTTTGGGCTGCAATCCATGAATTCTTATTAATATGTACACCAAGCTGATTTCTTTATACAGTGTCTTATTGGTAGCAACTAATAATCTATATATGGTCAACAAAATCATTGTTTACAGTGAATTGATCAATCAATTAATCAATCATAGTACCGTCCTCATAAATGAATCTTGGTGACCACAGTCCTCCACTCTTAACTTTTTCGGGCTGTTTTTACCAATTCAACAAAGTTTTGCATCTGTCCGAGGACCCAGTTTTTAATATCAATTGAATACATACAAACATATATAATTTGAGGTCTGACTCTGCTGGCCGAAAACTTCTCATAAGGACTCTGTAATATTACTTTGCTCAGAAAGTATTTTATTCGGGTAATTTGATTCTGAATTTTACGAAAATCTGAGATATATTGCCACATAACACACGTGTCTAATTGCATATGATGAATGAACGTGTTTTACATAATTTAGGGGATGGGTATAATGGTGATAGGTTACAGCTGGCGGGTGTAGCCGGGGGAGGGGGTCACCAGGAGAGTATAGAGACGTTTCATAAAGGATTATTTCCTCTATATAACCAACTTTCTCCTGACGATGGTTGACTTTCCACTACTGTATTTACACCGACAAACCTCCCTGAGTGCTGAAGCGAGGATTTTTTTTAATGTATTATGGATTAATACAACTCAAACCCTCATAAAAAAGAAATATATTAAAACAATAGTATGGCTTCGGTACACACGAACATCCTCAGCTGTTATTAGTAGCAGAGCGAGTGAGAAGCAGAAGAAGATGTCGAAACAGTATTAATATAAGTTTCAATCTTTCATTGATGGATCGTTATCAAGTTGAAATTCACGTTAATATAAACACTTTCAATTACTAAAACACAGGTTTCTCCTCCTCCTTTCTATGGCAGTAATGATATTGTCTTTGCTTATTATTAGTCTTCTTTTCAACAACTACAGACATACTGTGCGTCAATCACTCGTATTTGGTTCGGTGGCAGTGAAACGTGGTGTTTATCTTCCTTGATTCAGTGCACTAAAAGGCGAAAGATTTATGCGTTTAAAAAAAGCGCCTTTGTGTTACTTTTTTTACCAATAAATATGAAATTTAGTACATGATTACCTTACTATGATCTCCAGCCACCGAATTGAAATTTTAAGAAAAAATCTCGTCATATTTTTTTTTGTATCTGGCCAAGTTTATTGTACACATAGAGTATATCGCCGGCTGGAAATTTATAACAAAATAAAAATGAGATACTGTGTTTTGTTCACGTAATTAGTAAAGAAGGAAATAACGATGGAAATACTATTGGGTAATGTTAAGAGCAAAAGGCGTTGTGGGAGGAAAAGACTGAGAGGAGTGATAATGACGGTCTGAAAATATTTGGAGTAGAGGACCGTGATCACCAGCCCTCAGTAGCTCAACCAGATCTCAAAAAATGAAAGAATCGTTCGTATTAATTTCATCTTCCTCATCCCCAACTACTCCTGCCTCGCCCCACTTTATCACGCCATGATATATTGTAATCTATTGTACTTTTTAATTCCTTCATGTAATTATATACTGATGTAAAATGTCCGCAAAAAGAGATAGAGTTAAATGTAATGTTAAAGATGGAGATGAAGGTAGAGATAGAGATAGAGTAGAGCAATAGATCGAGGTATTGTTAGAGTTTCAACATTTGTCTCTCCTCTTCTCGTCTTTGCTGAGGAACATCTGTGTACGGGGGGAGGGGTGAGGGGACCTGTTGTTGGGAAGGCGACAGACATGGATTGTCAACTTGTTTAATGCAATAACAAAAAACAAGGAACGTCCAGGGTTCTCGGTACACACCCACATCACATGAATCACACACACACACACACACACACACACACACACACACACACACACACATAACTCCAATGAATTTTTACTTTTGTATATCTGTTGCTGGAGATTTTGTTTACATGACAGGCAGAAGTATCTTTCAATATCGTTGTTCACAGTTACAGATAACGTGGTTGGTTAAGATTACCCGTTTTTTTTATTAATTTGGAAATGTTTCAAAGAAGTACGTTTTTCTTGTATAAAATGTCGGTATTTTTCATATTCTGAAATTTTGACCAAGTGGGGTCAGCCATAAGATGGTAAGGAGTCAGTTCATATCCAAGGAGGTATTAATGATTTCATTGTTTTTCTCTTCAGTTTGATCAATTTAAATCAAATTCCCAGTTTTCTGAAAGATATTTACTACTTATAGGATGTCAAATACGCCAACATGAACCAAATAAGATCTAACTGGTAACACTGACAATCACCTGACACAAATACTTCTGTGAATCTCTGAAATATACTTAATTATCCATATTATAGCCAAAGCAAGATAGATCAAACGTCCCACGAAAAAGATGTGAATTAAACAGCGAAACAAAACATAAAATCCTCTTGGAAACAAACTCAACCAAAACACAAGTCTTTAGCTAACAACACCACGAGAATAAAACGCTGCTGGGAGAACTGGGTGGTAAAACAGTCAGCACGTGGACGTGTTGACAATAAACAAGACATCTTCACGAACAATGGAGTATGTCAACAGTAAAAGTAACAAAGATTGATCCTCCACTAAGAAGGTGCTACGTCACCTCACAACCTGGGATCACATAATGAAAAGTGTATTCATTACCGCTACCCTAATCTACACACAGCCCGCATGTTGATTGTGTCAATACTCGGGTGACTCCCATACAACGTAGTTTTTCTTTTAGTCTGTTTATTATCACAAGGAATTTGAAATAGTAATCAGTTAATATATAAAAGGTATACAGTTCATGACAATGTTTAAAATAATATATTTAGACTAGTGAGCAGTTACGTTTCTTGTACAAAACAGGTACAGTCCCCTTCACTTGTGTGTTTACAGGCGCTCGTCATATAAACATTCCACATATCATTATCTTTGGGATATTTGTTTTAATATTGTTTGAATTTGAATCTATAGTATGTTTACTATTACGAGTTTCCTTCTGTCGAATGTAAACAAACACCGGGCTGTCACACTGCACAAAACGACGAGCCCCTATTGAAGGGGACTGTACATCTTTCCACGGGAGTAAGCACAGGAATCTGTGTGTTTGTCCGCGTATCTATACTATAATACAGTATCCGTGTACTAGCTTTAATGTACATGTATCTAAGAAACGACAGTATAGGTACAGAGTAAAGGCTTCGGTGCACGTCGGGTCCTTCTATATAACGGGAGGGGCGTAAATATGGTGCTTTAATACAGATGAGATATGAATTGTGTATATACCTTATCTATACGTGTCCTTATAAACAGTTAGAATACAAACGATAAATAATCATGTTTTATAAAAAGACATCTAGACTTCGCGAAAAGTTTCATTATTATTATTCTTGCCATTATTTTTAACGAACTGAAAAATAAAGCTTCGTTGTTAAATATCCTTTCAAGTATTGTATACCCAAATTCATAGCCTAAGATATAATATTTATATATGAATGTGAATACTCATTTACAGTTCTTATTACAACACACTAAGGCAGGGAGAAAGTTTTCATCTCCACAGAACATCTATCCATTGTGGTCCAGTTAAGACCCCCTGCTGTGACCCACACGCTGAGGTGACATCACAGTACTTCCTCCCGGAGCAAGAAATGACATCTGAATTCAGATCACTTTTTACCTCGAAATAATTAGAAGAGGTATTCCTGAACATGCTGATTCCGAAACTATCGTCAACAATTCGATTAGTGGTTGTAATGACACTTGAAAAAATTTAATGGCATTTTTCAATGCTAATGTGTTCGGGGGTAAGCGATAACTTCATACCTTGGCTCACCACCTATTATAGTTAAGTGCCGGTTAGGAATTTCGAGGAAGCTAGTCTGTGTGGCTTATAAGTGGCGTGGACTGTGCCTCAAAATATGAGATACTGCATACATGATACAGTACTGACAAAAAATTACGCTTCCCATCTTATTTGGGCCACTTTCCAGTTCTGCTATAATTTCCTTGATGGAACAAGTGACTCACATAATGAACCAATTTCTCACTGAGGCGGGCAGTTGAGTCCATAATTCATGAGCACATCAACACAATAACCCGCCTTCTGAGGAGACTACCAGTGTTCTACTTGCGTCAGTGGGTCACGAGTCAGTGTCCATCACATACTTACCTTGGTCACGCTTTTGTTTACATCCGGTTGCCGGAGTATGATAATGACCGTTTGTATTGAGGGTTGGAACCGGCTTATGGGTGAGGGTGGGTTGTTGCTGCTGTGGTAACTGGTGGTGCTTGGCGCGATGGCTGTGTGGCCGTAAGTGTTATTCGTGGTTGCACAGCCTGCTGTAAATTGTGGTTAGGAACCGTACTGTTAGCATCAAGAGGTTTAGTTGTGCGTATATCTGTTATTGATAGAATGATTGTTTGGTTTTCAGAAGTATGTTACCATATAATTTTTCAATTTGATAATACCGAAAGACTTTATACACAGTAGTCGAGTTTACTGTGATATAAAAGCTTGTTTGTGTCTGCAAGTATATAATAATTCGTTGTAAAATTGTAGGATTTATTTCCCATCCCAGAGAGCATCAACGCCATTCATATTCCTGATAATGCAACACTTATTGAATTAATATCCAGTCATCTTTACTAGCTAATAGTAAAACAAATGAACAGTATGAGAAGCAGAGGGCACTGACGTTATGACTATGTACTGACAGCTCCTCAACACCTCCAGGTGGTCCCTATTTATCCCGTCCACCAAACGTTACCAAAATAAGACACTTATATTTGAAGCAGAATTGCCAGTAATTGCTATTATATACTACTTCTACTTCTGCTAATAATAATAATAATAATAAT
Organism: Homarus americanus; assembly: GCF_018991925.1. Lineage (NCBI taxonomy): Eukaryota > Metazoa > Arthropoda > Malacostraca > Decapoda > Nephropidae > Homarus > Homarus americanus. The sequence goes on from NW_024749779.1 coordinate 3,776,665, forward strand.
AATAATAATAATAATAATAATAATAATAATAATAATAATAATAATAATAATAATAATAATAATAATAATAATAATAATAATAATAATAATAATAATAATAATAATAATAATAATAATAATAATAATAATAATAATAACGCCGGAGAAAAAAATATGTTCAGTAACAGTTAGAGAAAATTTTAAAGTGTGTGAAAACTTCTCTCGCAATGGCTCAGGATTTCTCTCTCAGACGTGACAATATTTTTTCCGTCGATCAGAATAACTAATTGTGTTAGAAAAGTAAACCCCTTGAGTATTAATCCCAAAATCTTGAGTACCATGAGTTATCCCACTGAGTACGATGACTTAATCCCTTGAATACACGATAGTCACGATATCTTACGCAATGGATTCGATAACCAACTACCTTGAGTGTAGGTTTATTTTGCCTTTTCTAGTTATTACATACAATGTCTTGTTTCACTCCATGATATTTAACAGCTATACCATCATGAAATTTTGAAAAGTAAAGCATCCGTAGCGTTGCAGTAAGTATGTATATACTTATATAAGGCAAAACAATATAAACTGGTTCCTAAATTTGCATTGTTAACATGATTCAGGAATTAATCTGACTATAAATGTTATGTGATCATCAGTTTAAGACAAATATATGACTTAAGAGCTTCATGACGACGGCAGTGCATTAGACACCCTCAGACCCAAGACCCGGACCTCCCTCTTGGCAAGGCTTCAGGCAGAACTCATTTAGTTCCTTGTAACTCTACACATGTGATCACCATCAGCTTAGTCTTCTCCAACCAGGGATTTTGTTTACGTTACCTTCTGGGAATCGAATTACAGACCCATGATACTGTAGTAGGTGTTCCCGGATCTAGAAAACTGACAACGGTTTTGCAAAGTAATATCCGGTAAAACTCTTATACTCTCCCTGACTCTCTCAGTACTGTATACGCACTTATCATTGCAGGAGCTCAATTGTAGCATGAGATCACACTCTTTGACTAAATAAAACCACAACATCCTGTCATCTGCTGACCTTTGTCCTAGAACTTATATTACTGTCAGCCACAATAACAATGGTGTTGATATTATGTTTTAGAGTGTATGACAAATATTCACAACACATTCTTTTTTTTGTTCCTGTTTACTTCAATAATCTCCTGTCAAGGTATCGTCAAACTGATATGTTTTTGTACTTTTCATAATATAATTTGAATAATGATGTTTGGATTGAATTTGATGGTACATTAATAGAATTTAAGGTATTTAATAAATTGTATATTGATTTCAAGCCAGTAGCTCACACGTGAACCCAATTTTACATTCTAACAGGAGAATGAGTCAACAGCAAGCAGTCTCAAGTCCGTGTCACCGATCTTGTAGTATTCCACAATTTGCCAAAGAAGCCCTGGAGGCTGGCGATTGACTGACCCAGATCAGACAGGAAGCTACATCAACTACCTTCATGATTTCATTGACCTTAGTAATACTAATGATATATTTCCGGATTAAAATAACTCTATCAAAGCAGCATAAATGCCCATGGCAGTTGACGCACCTAAAACAAAAAATCCAACTTCCAATGTTTACGTTTCAGCTCATTCATCATCCCTTAATATTGAAGACATACTGCTCAAAGCATAACATAATTCTTGTACTCAAGGCACAAATTACAGGTATAAACAACTTCAGCAGTGCCAAAGCATATTACTGACTTGTTCATCGTTATGTAATACTGTAATACTTGATATATTTTACTGTAATTCCAGTATATACAGTATATGACATTAAAGTGTATGACTCCACTTTTATGACAATCACAAAGTATATGAGAGCAATACCCTGTCTCCTACTGACCATTTTATTGGCACAAGTTTGCTACAAAGTCACATATAAGAATGATATCTACGTTATTGACAGAAATAAAATGTGCAGATTCAAGTAAACACCGTCGATTCCAGTCCTGCTTTGGAAAGATCTGGATAATGATTGAAGGTAACCCGTCGTAAACGATAGCTTAAAGACTGCGTAATTTCAAAGCGCTACAGAATTCAGAATCCTCCAATAAGTTGCTCCTCCATGTGTCGTGCACTCACAAAACTACACCGAACAACTTCCGAGTAAATCTGCATGTTGACTAGACGGCCATAATGATGAAGTTTTAACCTGTTTTTAATAGATCAACACATGATACAACAAAACGAAAACTACAAGGTAATTATAGTACAAGAAGGAAACTAGGATTTAGAATATTAAAGCAAAACATTGAGAAATTATAGCATTTGTACACAATTTCCGTTGATAAATGCAAATGATGTAAATGAAGAATTGTGATTAAGATTTAAAACCGTAAGAAATATAATATTTCCCGTCCATGGTTATCAGATTCAACGATAATGACAGCTCAATTTTTAGTTCCAAGTAGGAATTAATCTCGGAATTATCGAGAAAATATTACGTTACATTTTCAAACCTTTTGCATATTGTTCCTGAATAACAGAAGGACAATACAAGTTTATCTCTCGTGTCAGGATTATACGCCATAGGCAGTTTGTACCCTGGAGTAGACAATTAGCTTCGGCCAGTGAATACCCAGGGTATAAGATGGTACAGGCGAGACACTACTCCAGGGTTTATTCTGGCCTATACCTTAACCTATATTGCATGGAATATTTGAGCTGCCTAAACAAGACTATATTCGGGTATAATCTTATTTCTGCGTAAAGAGAGTCTTAAGCACGTCCCCACAAACACTGCTTTTACGTCGCCACAAATGTTGATTTATACGATGACTGAACTAGCTGCAGGGCCTCGAGCTGTGTTTCTTACGAGTTTAAAATGGTTGTTCCCGTTACCTTGATGACCATACACTAAAGAAAGTCTCTGTGGTATATAGAGAGAATGGAAAAACTCTGCTTTTGGAAGGTTAACAAATGTGGTGGTTCAGTAACTATCACGGTCACGCATGAAAGAGACCTGAACTTAGAAGGAAGGAAGAGGTTGGTTGGTGTGCGTGTGTGTGAGTGGTTGGTGCTGAGGGAGGTGGTGGATATGACCAACGATTATGTCCGTCACGTTGCTCCCGCTCGGCTCTCCCCTCACGGTACTTCGCCAAAATTCGATAAAATGTTTGAATCCGTCGGTTATGTTTACCAGTGTTTTTATTTTGTTTTTTTGCCAGTTACCCATTTTTTTTTATTTTACTGGATTATTTCTTCCATTTCTCATCACTCTTGTTTCCTATTCTAATTATTCAATGGCAATGTTGAAAGTTGTGATAATGTCCACAATACACCTTTTCACATATCCGTTGAGACATTGATACATAACTATTTGACAAATTTCATATCCGAATGACAAAACACATATCGAATGACAATCTAAAATAACTGTTGGTGGTATGTCATTCTCCAATTGTTACATTCTCAAACTATATGTAGACTGTCGGTATATTGTTCACGTCTGTCAACTTCATAACTTATGTCAATCACTTCCGTTAGCATGAACGAACAGTTATTTTAGATTGTCATTCGATATGTGTTCTGTCATTCGGTTATGA
>NW_024749779.1:3782726-3790226 GCF_018991925.1 Homarus americanus
CGCAACAAATTTGCTACTAACCTTTTTTATATTCTTGAGCACATTTATAATTTTAATGATAATATTTACGTTCATGATAGCACAGCATTAAATCGCCGAAGCAAGGCATATTGTCACTGTCTCTTGAGTAAAGTAATAGTTTCGTGCAACAGTCTTAGCAAATTTCTTTCAATTTACTTATTTGTTCTCTAAATTTGAAATGCTATTGGAAATTCATGAAGGCAATAGAATTTTAAAAGTAAAGTATGGTCAAAAACTGTAACTTCACTAAAGATTGCTATAATTATGGTCTATTTTTTTTCAAAAACGAATTTTTTTCTGAAAACAGATTTGTAATTTATTGAATATAGTTGGTAGAAGATACAATCAATGGTATGTAAATGAAAATAAAATGCACTGATAGATTATTTTTTATGAGGACAGTGTTTCTTAGAATAAAGCAACAAATTCTTGTGCGCAGTCTACTGCAAGATAGTTTATTAGTCACAATTTAAAGAAATACATTTTTTTTTCAATTTATATACGAGTAAGTACAGGTGTGCTGTAAACTAAGTTCCTTAGAATATAAACAGATATTAAGATCAAAAGAGGTGCAGATAAACCCGTCTGCGGTGTCAGGATCACATTATAGTAAACACAACTACTGTACTAATTGTCTAGTGATAAAAACGTGACATTAATATCTTGAGAAATAAATACCAGTTTCCAGGGATGTCTCGAACTACCACCACAGCCCTTAACCTTAACTCTACGTAGAAGGAACCTACCCATTAGAAAGTCTCCTACATCATACATAACCGGTGATCATAGGGCAGAACATATACTGTTCCCCCGTCACCAGTAGCGTCACCTAGACACCTTGTAATCGTTGTGGATAAAAAGAGCAAGAGGTACATTATCTCACTAATACCTATATTTTGCTCAAGAAGACGTGATAATAGGTCTATCTGAAGTAAACAGAGGTTGGTTAAAGTGATATACATACCACTGTAAGCTTTAGGCTTTTGGACAGGCTGACGATCATACGAGTCTTGCTTCTACAGTACTGTAAGTGCCGTTCACCAAAGTCCCACAAACACTCTAAGTATATCAATACACAGGTTTAATACAGTTTTGCGCTCATCATTTGGATTTAGTCCTTATATTCAATATTGGTGTGTTCATCGCGAGCAAGTTAATAATTTCACATTAGTTCCTGAACCTAAGGTCGATATATCATACCACCTTGTCTGTGTATGGTAATTTGAGGTCTTCATTCCATCAGCGAGAGATCTCAGAGAATACTTTCACGAGGAAAAATCTCCCCAAACGGCAGACAGCTGTGGCAAGGGCCCGGTAATTAGTTGTACAACCGTGATCATATCCCCTTCCAGGTGGGCTAGTGATCTCTCTTGTGGCGTCATGTTGCCGGGTAAGTATTACGTGTGGTAACGTCTGGAGGGGGGAGGCCCATAGTGGAGCCAACATGGAATCAGTTCACCAGCGTCATGGCAGCAGTCAACACGCCTCGCTCCCTGCTCCTGTTACTCTTGGCTTTCTTACACATTGCCACCACACTCGGTGCTGTCGCCTTCTATGAGAAAAGTCGTCTTGCAGTGCCAGTGCATCATGGCGGGGAGCAGATTGTGGCGGAAGATCGTATCGGTCAAATCCAACGTCAGGGTGAACGCTCTGGGCCTGCAGCTCGAAGAGAAAAAAACTACTTTGCTTATATACTGCCCGCTCTGGCCATCGCCGGCCTCTCCCTCCTCTTCCCCAACATAGTCACGGTTGACACCGCTGGTCGTCGTCGTCGTGACATTGGTAAGTAATCTCTCCATTTTTTTTTTCCAGGTGACTTCAACTTCTGCCGCCTTTATGTTTTCCTGCTGCCTGCTGGTGCTCATGTCACTGACCGTCTCTCCCACTGTGGCTCAAGGGTATAGCTCGTATTCGGAGTTGTCATACAGGGTGCCACGGTACCGGAGCCGAGGGTGGGCAATACAACCTCGTAGTTTCTGGTCCCGGGCGCGGTCCATCACGCCTCGCCTGTTCACCGTGGCATCAGAAGCCGCCTCTGTCCTGGCTGTGCCTGCGTTAGCAGTCTTGGCCTTATCTGCCATTTGGCCAACTCGTAGGCACTATAGGATTAAGCGCGAGGCTGACGGTAAGTAGACGTGTTTTACTTTCAACTTAATGTCAGAATATAGGCTAGCGAACATGCCATATTTTGTCTGTGTATAAGTTCCTAATTAGGTAAAGTCTCTAATTTACCTGACTCTACCCCAGGTGTGTAGGCAGGTAGGTGGCCTCGTGTGGAGGTGATGCCAAAGTATCTTCACTCCGTTCATTTATTTACTCAACTTCAATTCGGGTAAATTTTCAGTGAAGTCAGCCTTCATCACTGTCCATCAGTTACTCTGCTGGCAACCAAATAATATCGGCACACACAGCCTATCTTCGATCGCCTATTTTAGTCATAATCATTATCTTTTGTAGGCAAAATCAAGTTTCGTGTTTCAGTCAGAATTATTTCACCTTTTTTTAGAGTACGGTTAATGTTTTTACACATATTTTTTGTAAACAAATTGCCCTCTTTTAAACATAATCAATTTACCCTTTTCAGACAATTAATTTGCCTTTTTTTCGACAATTTTCTCTTTTATTTTCACAGAATCAGTTGACTTTCATTCACATAATCAAATCACAGTTTTTAGGCAACCAATTAACCTTATTTTAAACAGATTTAACTGGTTACATTTTAACAAACTGACTCTTACTCTTGACAGAAACTTCAGCTAAGACTCGGGGATATGTTTACATTATATATTTCTTTCTCTGGATTAATGTTGACATCCTCCTGACATCTTTAAGTCTAACTATATCAAGCAGCGTTGCTAAGAGAACATGTGCTAGGAATACAATACTGTGATAAGGGTGTGTGGTAGTGATGGTGTGGGATTGTGTGGTGGTGGTAAGGGAAAGAAGTGTGGTGATTGAGAAGAGTGTGTGATGGTTTAGGAGGGAAGGAGAGTGTGTTATGGTGGAGGAGAGGAGTGTGTGTGTGGTGGTGGAGGGGGGAGTGTGTGTGGTGGTAGTGGAGGAGAGGAGTGTGTGTGGTGGTGGAGGAGGGGAGTGTGTGTGGTGGTGGTGTGTGTGGTGGTGGTGGTGGAGGAGGGTGTGTGTGGTGGTGGAGGAGGGTGTGTGTGTGTGGTGGTGGAAGAGAGTGTGTGTGGTGGTGGAAGTGTGTGTGGTGGTAGTGGAGAGAAGTGTGGTGGTGGAGGTGTGTGTGTGGTGGTGGAAGGGGAGTGTGTGTGGTGGTAGTGGAGGTGTGTGGTGGTGGTGGAGGAGGTGTGTGTGTGGTGGTGGAAGAGGGGTGTGTGTGGTGGTGGAAGGGGAGTGTGTGTGTGTGTGTGGTGGAGGGTGTGTGTGTGGTGGTGTGGAGGAGGTGTGTGTGTGGCGGCGGTGGAGGAGGTGTACGTGTCTGGTGGTGGAGGGGTGTATGTGGTGTAGTGGTGGAGGGAGTGCGTGTGTGTGGTGGTGGTGGGGTGTGTGGTGTGGAGGGGGTGTATGTGGAGTGGTGGAGGGAGTGCGTGTGTGGTGGTGGTGGTGGGGTGTGTGGTGTGGAGGGGTGTATGTGGTGTAGTGGTGGAGGGGAGTGCGTGTGTGGTGGAGGTGGTGGGGAGTGTGTGGTGTGGAGGGGAGTGTGTGTGTGGTGGAGGTGTTGCGGTATACACAAGAGGGAGCGCCAGGTGACGCTCTCCACCTGGCGCTCTACCTGGTACTGTTACCCTCCTCAAAAATTAACAGAGACAGGTTGTTCACCCTTTAATCATCCTCTTTTTCCCGGTGCCTTACAAGTTTCGGATGTATGAGATACTTTTGCAACATCAACAGATAGAGGACAGTCAGTAGAAATAACTTGGTGGACACTAATTGTTTGGGTGGCGTCAGGTACCGTTTCTAAGAATATACTGTATATATTATATGTTATATTTCTTAGTAATTCTTCCTGTATGTTAGTTACACCCAGAACTTTCTCATCAACGGAAAATTGCTAAGTTTTCTATTAATCCATTTACTTACTTGTCAGTTTGGAACTAAAGCGACATATCTCGTTTCATATACAAATTTGATCTTTCTTAATATATGTTAAATGGAAACTTTCTCGTGTGAGTGATTATGCCAAATACTTGTTCTCGTCCTGAGAGAATCTGCAATTACTTCAGCTGAGAATGTTTTCCATTTTTCTACCGTCAAATTATCAAATGAATATTAATGAATCAACGCCGTGTCGGGCAGCCTGTTGATTTGAAGCGCCCTGAATGGAGATTTAGGTCAAAACGATTTTTACAAAATGGATCTTCATTACCCACCGCCTTGTAAACTACGAAATTTTTACGATGCTGGAGAGTGAAGAAACTTACTCAAGTTACTGTACAGAGTTTGTCCCTTGTTCCATATTTCTTTATATAACTCGCTTAGTGCCAAGTTTCTGGCGGCTAAGTTGAATCAAAGTTCCGACGAAGAAATGTCCAACCATGATGTGAATTTTATAAGACTGTTGATGTCACTGAATTACATCTGACGCACAAAAATCATTCAGTTAAGTCACAGAAGTGAAACAGACTTCACACGACCATCGGAGTAGTTATCTGTACATAGTCTTAATTTCGATTTATGTTGGAAGTGTAATGTTATGTGTTATATTGGGTTTGTTCAAGAAAAATTGCAGCTCTTCCTTTCGTAACAGATAACTCTTACTTATGTGGATTTGTAAGGCTTATGAAACTGATACACATATTTTATGGGCTAATATTTATATGTCAGATGTTCTACTGAAACAACCACTTGTGATTAATTTCAAGACATTTTAATACATACACTTGACGTCACAAAGTATAGTGCCAAAGACCTCACCGAAAAGCAGGCTTGTATAATGTCTAACTTCAGGCCAAGTCTTAGAATATAATTTTATGATTCAGTATATTTTTTTTTTCTGTAACAAACCAAATGTTCTGGGTAAAGCTTCTCTGAACTAAACTTTACTGCTTAACTTTACATCTCAGACTAAGTGTATTTATGACGTGTGGTGAGATGATGTGCCCACTGAGTCTTACAGCCACACATCACGTCAAGGTTTACAGCATAGACTCGGAAATAATCTTAAAGGATAGATATATCACTGGTTGCTTCTTTTATTGATATATTTTGTGTCTACTAGGCATTATTTGTTTCTAGTTCCTTCGAGATTTGTGAGAAACTTGCGACCATTTGGTAATGTTGTCATTAATTATATTACGTTCGAGATTATTTTTTTTTCCTGCTTTGCACTATGGAAGGTGCACGTGAGGGTGTGGCCTAACAGTGTAACCTATACTCAGGTTAGGCTTGTCTAGAAGACCATGTAATTTACGAGTCAATCAACCCAAGGCGTCAACCACAGGGTCTGGTAGAATCGCGCTAGACTGAATCCAGGACATTGTAGAGAAATACGCCCGTTACCACCAGCCGGTAGAGATATACTGCTGGTACAGGCAAACTCCGGATAACAATAACACATTCCTCCTTAAATGTCAGCCCAGAACGCTAACCACTCAGCCACCATACTTGTCATAGGGACGAGCTGTGTTGTCACGGATGGCTAGATTAAATACACACATGAGAATTTGTTTTTTTCGATTGACTTACTGGATTTATAACTGATGGCAAAACCAAAACGAATAATTTTGATCGCTTCCAATATAATGTACAGTACAAGGTTTACTGAATCTCTCCTGAGGACGACATAAATGGGTGAGGTCACGCCAGCAAGGTTGTACAGCGACGCAGCGATAAAATATGACCGAGTAATGCGCCGAGCTGCTACGGGGTGTAATAAAACTATCAAAGAGAAACCTGATGTTTACCTGAAGATAAGCGATCATAAACATCCGTGTTGTTGCGTGCATGTTTGTCAAGATTTTTGTTTACCTTTAATTATTCTTAGAACATTGTAAGAGAACTTGATTCCTTCCTACCTGCCCCCACCTCCCCTTACGATCACGGGCAACCATCACTCCTTAACCAGCAAATACATTATCTGACAACCTTATCGATGCTCACCTTAACAGGAAATTATAGACAAAAAAAATCGGTAATATTAGGAAGTTACGCAGTTGTTGTTTTTCTTGGAAAGTGATAATTATACCGGATGTTTCGGTTTAGTTGTCATGTATTGAACTAATAAATCTAATAATTTTAACTAGATAATTATCCGCATAATATTAGGTCTCGGATTTGTTTAATTATTGCATGCATTGGCAGCCATAATGTTTTCTTGCACTCCGGACCTTTTTCCTATTTTTTTCTGTCAGTAATAAACGCCCTGAAAATTATTCTCCTCGGGTAATATTACAGAAACATTGGGAGAAAAATAAACAAAAGATGGCTTATATTCCCCTCAAAAGAGACAGAAATTAACACTGAAATACTGAATATACAGGACAGTATTAAACGTGACCAGAATACCTATTACGTACTCATGTTATAAGAGTTACAGCAAGTGATCATAAGAACAATCTCTTAAATGAGCACTTTTTGTCACCAGGTTCGGAAGCACCAGTAGCGGCGCTGACCGAGCACCTGATGAACGTGTACTACGCGGCCATTGAGTCTGACCAGTGTATGCAGCGTCTGGCGTGTGAACTGGGCGCCGCCTCCATCTCTCTCAACCCTCACCATCACAACCTCATGCTTCAGTAAGTTGACGGCGAGTGTTGTAAAGGTTTTAGGATAAGTTGGTGTTATTAGTAAATTAAACAAAGATAGGAGCAGATATAAACAGGTAATATGTATTATACACTCATCAAGAGCTTGTCACACACACACACACACACACACACACACACACACACACACACACACACACACACACACACACACACACACACACTGTCGTAGATATCCTCAACAACAATGGTAGAAAGTTCACCATTTAGCCACCACACATACCGTCGCCCATCACTCACACGTTCCACCCTCCCACGATTAAGCCCCGGTTAGTGACAGCTACCAGGACCAGGCAGGTACGAACGTCACTCCACGCGAGGAGCCTCTACAGCTATTAACCAAAACTGAGAATCTGTGTTTTATTGTGGTGTTTAGGTATGGTGGGTTGGTCTGGGAGAAGGTTAGGGTTGAGACCAGAGGAATGGCTAGGGTTAAGGCAGGTAGAACAAAATAACATAGTTAACGCATTAATAGCTCAGGTTAAAGCAGCCATATACAGTATAGTGAAGCAGAAGTTGGGTGATATATATGTTTTTTGTCTTATGGATGAGAAGCTGACACAGGTAACTTTAGCTTCAGTGAGACTACGAGTATATTAACTGAAGTAGCATTAAATCAAAATATTATCTCAGTAGAATAAAAAAAGTTAAGGATGAAGGAACCCCTTGATTAATATAAATAAACCTAAAACACATACCTGTGGTGTAATGGACAGCATTCTTGTTTCACATGTGAATGATCGCAGGTTGG
>NW_024749779.1:3792726-3921035 GCF_018991925.1 Homarus americanus
TTTAATAACTTTTGATGGGTCATCGACGGTCAAGTAAATCATCGTAATACATGTGTAAATAATAGGTTAACGACTCAACCCGCCATTATTATTTTCTCGTGAATTATTGTATTGTTCTCCGTTAAAGTCGCTGTCTATTATGAGTAAAGATCTTCCTCCCACCCAGTGAATAACACACGCTTGTGTCTACTTCACAGAGTCCTCGGCTCAACTACCTCCAACAAGTACAGCGGTTTGTTCGACAAGTTCAAGGCCGGAGTGAACGCCGAGAAGTGTAAGAAGTATGGCTGTTCCCTCATGGATAACCACTGAAGATTGCTGGTTCGTCAACACCAAACACTGGCATCTTGATACAGACCAGGAATTATAGTTTGATCAAGAAATCTGGAAACATGACCTCAATTAGGACGCCAGGTTACACAGGATGCACCAATAAGAGGGACGCCTGGTCTAAATGTGGGTTCTAAACACTTTTCCGTGTGTATAGAATCTGGAAGTTTATCCTTCATCAGTTTTGTCCGATATGAAAATTTTATAATCTTGGGTCTAAGCTAAAATTTTAAATCATTAACCTGTATGAACAATCAGTATTCTTAACTCATGTTATAAGAGAGAATTGCAATATGTGGTTTTGTGCATCAACAGATTGTTAATACTTACTATAGAGGTTATTTACCTAAAGCGCTAAAAGTTATGCGGATACTACTAATCAGTTTCTAATAATTGAACACTTAGTCTGCACGGTAATTATATTAATGGGTCTTTATGTCACCTGTTGTTGCACTAATTATTGTAATTCCGCAAAAACAAAAATCATGCCAAATATTATTTAGAATAGAATGATCCATCATAGCTGGTTAAGTCTTCCCATCCTGCGTCGTGATTGGTAGAGAAATATTAAGATGTAAACAAAGCGATAAACATTGCACTTTTATCTATAAGATTAATTTATTCACCAAAATTATCCACCAATAATAAGTCGGTGTTCATAATGCAGGAAGTTTCAGCGCCAATCACTAGCATAATTTCTGACCAGTTTAAGACTTTTCGGAGATTACCAAAAATCCCGATTCGATATATTAGTATTTATACATATTCCTTATTGTTATTTATTGTTGAATAATTTATATGTAAAAGTCATTTATATGGACTTGTAATCTCAGTTCAAATTTTTAGCATATAACTCTACAGTATATGTGTACGCTGTCCTCTGTGCTCCTTCTTTACCTTTGACCAATCAGCAGAGCTTTACTAAGTTTATCATACCAAGTCGATTTCTCTCAGGAGTGCTGATTGGTTGGTTCTTGACGAGTGATGTCAATGCATGGTGGATCGTCGTCCTGGGTACGAGATTTCATTATATATATATATATATATATATATATATATATATATATATATATATATATATATATATATATATATATATATATATATATATATATGTAAATGTTTTTATTGTTTTTTATCATGCCTGTTGTGTTTGTAGATGTAGGTTAAATTATAATTAAAAATAAAATATGTATCAAAATTGTATCTTAATTTGTATTCTTGCCCCATTAAATTTGCATATACAGTAAGTCACCCGGCGTGTACTGGGTGATCCAGCCTCACGCGTTTCAGTGTTACTGACAGTTTAACATGACAGGAGGTGGCAGTACCTGAACCATACTCTTGTACCTTTATTTCACGGGAATTAGCCCACCCGAAAACAAGTCATTGATCCACAACGGGGCCTGGGGGGCGAAAACATAATAATAATGATAATAACTTCCAAAAATAAATATAAATTATGATAAAAATAGCAATAAAATAGTAATAATAATAATAACTATAAAAACAAAACTGAAAAACGTCAAGAGTGAGAAACGATATACAGTATGTGTGTTGTAAGAGAAACAATTGAGACCCTGCAATCGTTCGTAAATGAGGCAGAAAGTCAGATCAGCAACCAGGGACTTGGTCACAATTTTCGTGATGCCATATGGCAGCAGGGTCTACCATTAGACAACACATTATGCTGCCAATATCTTCCCAGGCGGTAGTACCTCCCTGTTTGGTAGCTGCCTACTACCTAAAGTACCTGGTTCTCCTCCGTCTTTTGTTTTCCTCCATTATACCTCCTCCCATTCTTTTTAACTTGATCATGTGTTTTACAGTCGTTTGTTCCTTAATAAGACTTTCTCTCTCTCAACTCTATTTCGTGTTACTTTCTTTTACTTTCCTTCTGTGTCATCCTTAAAATTTTAATCCCCTTCCTATTCGTGTCTCTTTTACTTCATTATTAATCAGTGAGTTAATATTATCACTCGTAAACCTAATCAGCAAAGGTCTATCGAATCAATGGTATATATAATTTCAGTAAATTATATTAAACTGATCGAAGTTATTTTATTAAATAAATTTCAGATTAATTATTTACAAATAAATTAATAAATAATATTACATATTAGAAAATAACAGATAGAAGTATCTCAATCATTCATCTTCGTTGTTAGCTCAGAGATTTGCTTAATTTGCATTACATGACCTCATATAAATTCTATTTCATACTATTCCTTCGGTTCCTCTGAGGCATCCTTGATGGACATGAGAATCCTGGAGAGGTCCCCAATCTGGTCGTACACTGAGGATATGAAGTCTGGGTCGTTGAGCCTAGAGGCGGTGTTCTCGTCACCGAAGAGTGAGAGCGGGATTGGCCACACCCTGAAGAGGATCCCTAGACCTGTCAGGGCGATGCCTACCACCAGGAAGATACTTAGGGCCTTCCAGTATCCACAATCATCTTTAAACACCGAGAAGGCGCTGGAAAAAAATGAGGAGGTAAAATTCATGCACATCAGAAAGAGAATATTATGTGTTATAGAGGAAACGGTAGGAAAGTCTTCAAGTTGTGAGGACTCCCACCAGGTACACATGAGCGAGGTGGTCAAAGCATGAGGAAATGCCATCCTTAAACTCTACAAAAAAGGTAGATATTTCGTGTATAAGTCTATCTACTATTTGGATTTTAGGTGCCTTAAATAATAATTTATTTACGGAGATGTAGTAACAACTCATTCCGTGAAAATTCTTCTTTTGAATAATTAAATATTAGAGAGAGGAGAACAAAGTGCGTTGTAGCTCTTAATTTGTTACCCATTACTGAGCCAAGACACATGTCTACAACTCTGAAAATAACTGATGTAGACATGACACATGCATTTTAATGAAATAAGGAAAGAAGGAACGCAACAATTCTAACACTTCTCGCGCTCTTGGCATAAAACGAAGCTCAGTACCTCGGTCCAGTTCCATCATAGCCGCTAGGGTTTCAGGCACTTAAAACAGACAAAACAAACCTAACTTGACGGGACTCACCCAAGATATAAGATAATTGAGGTAGAGAAGGTTAGGTTTCATTGGTTTACTTTCCTTGTTTTAAAAGTATAATATAACTTTCCTCAAAAATTTAACATAGAAAACGCAAGTTTAAGATTGTTTGTTTTATGACAGAACTCGCTGAGCAAAGTAATGTTTTAATTATAAAGTTTGTAAAAAAAGCAATTTTATGGGTAAAAATTTTGTGTTACATACCTTTATAATAAACAGAATAAATATGATAAGTAATGAAGATGTATAGGAAGAAAAATTATTTGGCGTTCGAATTGAATATAGTAAGATTATGAAGTAAGAGAAAGATACAGATACACGCATGCATAAACAATAAATATTTTAAAATGAAAGACAAAAAAATAAACGATACATCAATAACTACATTCATTAAACACAAAGTTGGAATATTTACCACAAACACAATATATAAGGATACGTACACACGCATTTGTACACACGTAAGTACACATAACCAACCACAGTCACACTAAAACTGGAACATGTACTATATAACACAAGGAATATTTACTCACTTCTCATAAGAGGGTTTATTTTTATAGTCTACAGAAGAAGGGGGCGGGGGAGGGCCATACATGAGGCTTGGCCCATTGGACTGCGGAGGAGGGGGTCCATACTGGAAGTTAGGACCTCCTGGTGGGGGAGGAGGTGGCCCGAACAGCAAGTTATGGCTGCCGGGCTGCTGGGAAGGGGGAGGTGGCGGAGGGTTGTCTACGGAAACATCGTAAGACTTGCTGGGGTCTTCTTGGGCCAGGACACCAGCCATCACCACTAGCAGGAGGAGCACGACCTTCATCTGTTGAGGTAAGATTAAAGTCTCATGTGGGGTAAAAACAGGCAGAAGACAGGCAAACGTTCGACTGATGTAGCTTCATAAGTAACTCCACGATGGGCCAAAGCACTGTCTTGAAGGGTCAGGGGTTAAGGGAAGACCATATTGTGCATTATTATCAACGAATGGATAAATTTTCGCTTAACACGTCTTACTCTCCTTGAATCCTTTACTCCATCGTGTCACCACTTAAAAAAAATATTATCGGTAATATTACACCGAACGATGTCTTTCCTTCAGGTAATGTTACAGAGAGAGAGAGAGAGAGAGAGAGAGAGAGAGAGAGAGAGAGAGAGAGATGTCTTGAAAACACAGATAATCATTTGTTAATATTTGAGGTTCTAAGACAATGGCTCACAATAACTTAAGACATATGTGATATTCTGTTTTATTCTTTCTAAATATTTATGTCTCTTTAATCACTTCTATAAAACTTCTTTTGATTATATTACAAATTCAGACTCACTCACTCACACTCACGGTTAGTCACACACACTCATATTCACACACTTACTCACACTCATAGTCACAGCCACAAACTCACACACTCACAATCAGGCTCACGCATACACACACTCATTCACATTCACATTGACACACTCAACACTCACTCTCACTAACACTTACAGTCACAGTAACTCACACACTCACTCTCACTCACTCTGAACAGCTGGCGCTGACACACCTCATGAACCATTGCCTTCTAGATAAACATTATTTACTCAACACAAATAAACATAAATAAGCCTCAGTCTACCTAACTAGTCTGTAAACACTGAGTCCAGCTTAAGCTTTGAATATTTATGTAACATCACCAAGATATTTTTCGCCGGATGTAAAAGTTGTATCCATAGTGAAAACGAATCCAAGAATTTGTTGTTTATCTCGCGGTTAGGTTAGGTTAGGCTAGGTTACTGTGTGTCAGAGGCAGAGAATTACTGTACCTTCGTAGCTAGTTGGGTCAATCTCTCGAACGATGGATCACCTTCTCTCAGTGACCTCCAGCTAAAAACTGACCTCTTGTGCCTGTCTTTGACCTACTTTTAACTCCTTGGAACACCTTTAGGCGATGTGGTGCTAAGGAAAATATTTGTGAGAT
Organism: Homarus americanus; assembly: GCF_018991925.1. Taxonomy (NCBI): domain Eukaryota; kingdom Metazoa; phylum Arthropoda; class Malacostraca; order Decapoda; family Nephropidae; genus Homarus; species Homarus americanus. The sequence continues at coordinate 3,798,051 of NW_024749779.1, forward strand.
GTTTTGTGATTGGTCGCAGTTCCCTACAAAAAAGAGAGGTGTCTGGTGTAGGATAATGTATTATAATTTAGGCCTACTATCCGCCAGTACATCCTCAAATTAGGTCTTTCAGTTATCAATACTATATCTATCATTTACTTGTATTATTTGCGGAAACTAATGTTGTTTACTAATTCTGGTATTATTATTATTTTTCAATTTGGTAAAACGTATTTCAAATCTCATGGCTTCCTAGTCAATGGTGGCATCGAGGTACACGACCCAGGGAGCGGGATTAAGTGTGGCTACAACACAGCGGCTTCCCCAGGCTGGAGGCGGAGTGGTTTACGGTACAAGAAGGCAGTAAACAATGTTAATATGATCCGTAGATATAATGGACAATTCATCAAGACTACCACTATTCTTCACTCATGTGTTCCCATTCAGTTTTCATTTACATTATTAGATTGAATAAAGACCTACCCTCCCTAAACTTGACTACTATCTATTAATTAGTCAATGTTATTATTTCTCTGAATAAGTCAAAATAATAAGAGAATGAAAGCGAAATTCCATTCAAGGCGATCTGATCTCCCTAGGGACGGAGAGTGATGGCCGCGGAGGAGCACTGGGAGAAGGTTCGAATTCTCAGTCTCGTTATTAAATTCATCCTCTAATTGGAGATGTGAAACAGCATGAAATGGCTCACTTAACCTCCAGCGCATAATTGGGGGCTATATTGACGTCGAAATTGCAAGAATATGGGTTACCTTATCCAAATTAATAATATTAGGAGGGAAATATAAAGTAGGAAACCTTTAAATTCCTGAGGCAGATCTGTGAAGGACCCCTATTGTTCCCTGCTGACCTGGTCCTCTCAAACGCCCGCCTGACGAGCTACACCTGATATAATCCACCACTGCGGGCTGTATACACCAAATATTTAAGGCGTCTCTATGTGGTATTCAGATATACTAAAGTAATATTTTACAAATAATTCAAACTAGTATCCATATGTATATCAGGGAGCGTTCATACCTAACAATAGTTCAGAATTTATGAAATTAAATGAAGCATACATTTCTAAAAATAGATTATATATTGTCTGATTTTTAGTGCCAGGTTGCTCTATTGCGTGCTTGGGAGATACCTCAATGTTGGCCTCTAAAGGGTATCTCTAAGACTTAAAGTTCTTCTGGTGTTGAAACTCCATGATATCTGCGAGTCGCCTCCAACATCCCAGGATTATGGCATTTTGTCAATCACAGACTTCATAAATATTCTCTTTTTCACACAATATAGAATCTCATCAATAAGAATAGAGTAAATCGTAAAACAGTTCGATAAATATAAGTCTTACACAAACAGGATTTTAAAATTGGAAGGTCAAGCACAAAATATCCCTTATGCAAACTATTATTAATGAAATCTACGTGAAGATTCTCCCAATAACCCACAAAACAATGTCAATCACTGACAACTTGACAACAGTACCAAGAATATCCTGTCTAGATATATTAGATAGATATATACATTCAAGTCCCAAATTAACATTTCATAGCACAGTATACCTCAGGCAGGGTCCCCTCCTCTTCCCAGCCACTGTTACCCTCCTCAAAATAGCTCACCACTGGTCACCTGCTCATTTGTGGACCTGACCCACTAATAGCAGCATGAAGTACACCTGTCAGATGAGTTCGGGGATTATTATTGTATCTTGTGTTTCCAATTTTTCGTTACTTACAAAAAAGAAGAAGAAATTGTCTCAGATTTATCAATGGCATTGTGCAGGGGATACATTCACACTACATTTGATCTATTCATTAATTTCCTTAAAAACTCAAATATGCAGGTCATTCTACTTAAGCCACTATTAAGAGAAACTGAACTATTAATTAAGTCACCTGATTTTATTGTCAGGTGGTTTTATTATATTTAACTCTGTAAATTAACACACACTCACGTTATAAAATTCGGATCTCAGTTATTATGGTTGTATTTTTAACCTCTGGTCAATATACTGTATATATATATAAAATCTTGAGTAAGCACATTAATGCTGTCATGTTCCTCAGTCTTAGTGCTTCATTGCAAGTACAGTAATACCACCCTGACGGAGACGATTAATGAGTATCAAACATTTATTAATTCCTCGTCCTCGTTAGAAGAGTCAAATTAATTTCATTCCACTTTTTAACATTCACTTTATACAGGATTCATCATTTCACAAGGAGGGAAGGTTTGACCAGGAAAATCAAACATCAACCTACAAAGAGACAGGTTTATTTTTGTAAGGTTAAAGTATTAATGTACATAAATATTGACGAATAAAAAAAATCAAGTCCATGTTTATTATAGTAAAGAAGACCACTATGAGGCTCTCAGACTGATGAGTTAGCTGGCTCCTGTGTAGAGGTCACACGGAGACAAGGTTATGCGCTGTAAGTTTGGAAAGAATATCATATAATAAGTAATATATCTAAGGATAGGTTGAGTATAGAAACTGGAGGAAGGATTTGTTTGTTAAGAATAAAATTTTGATGGGCAAAGTTCCACGTTTTCGTGAATTTACCCTTATAAAATTTGATTAAAGTAATTTATTCCTTTGAAACTTGGAAGAGAAACTTAGCGGCGTTTTAATATTAAAGATCATGTTATTAACAGGTGGATTATAACTCAAATATTGACCTAGACTAAGTGTTGTCAAATGTCAAGGCAGAAGGGTTAGCGGGCAACCACTGTGTCAGTATTGATTTTTCTTTTATCATGTCATGTTGGGGTCATGTGAGAAATTCGTCGTCTTTCACATATCTTCCGGACATCTTTATATAAAAATTCAGATTTGTCAGTAAACACACACATTTATTCACACACAACCAAACACATTACACAAGGTTCATGGAGGTTGTGCTGAGGCAGGGGACGCTCACAAGGGTCTCCATCTTGCTGAACTTGTCATCTCGGTGCTCGGGAAATTGATGCTCTGGAAACACAGTGCCAGTGTTATATGTATTGTGGCTCTCTAGCGTGGCACTATAAGCTCACACAGGTATATTCAATGTAATACACAAAATAATTTCAAATAATTTCATACTTGCTGAAGGTAGTGGGGGACAGTTGCCTCAGTACTTCTTACGGATGGCCTCATAAACCTTCTTGGCCACTCCATACATCTCCTCGTAAGGGATATGGATGGGGTCGAAGGTGCGGGCGTCGGTTTTGTCAAAGAAGGAGATGGCCACTAACAGGGCGCCTACCACCACTACCCCACTGATAATAACAATCAGGAGGTCATCATCTTTCTTGAAGTCAAATAGGCCTTTGTTTTTTTGCTCTTGGATAGGGTAGTAGTAGTAGTAGTAGCCCTGTTGGTCAACAGAAGCTGTGGGGTGGGGTGCGGTGGGCCGAGGGGCGCTGTACGTTGGGGAAGGGGCTGCAGGAGATGGGGCAGGCCTTGGGCCGGCCACAGGCTCAGGGTAAGAGTGGACAGCCCGGGTGTCTGGAGTAGCGGCAGTGTTGACGTCCGCTGAGGTGTAGTGATGGTGATGGAGACTATCCCCCAGCACTGATGCTACCACGGCCAGTACTAACACGAACCTCTTCATTGTGGTAATCTGTTGTTGAAAATGGCGATGTTGTTAATAGATAATAAAAATACATTAAAATAACTGTTCTTACTAGTACTATTACTATTTTTTTTAACGTGGCCTCCAGCCTTCCCCAATAGCCACACATTCGTCGCCATTTTATTACCTTAATTTTAATATCTTAATACAAAAACAGCTACCCTAGCTGTGTTGAGTTAGTTCAACCGAAGATCTATGCGGCATTCAGTTACTGTTGCCTCGTAGTCAATATCTGTGACTGTTGTTGACTTTGGCGCCGAAGATCTCGTTTCCTGGTTGTAGAGAGAAGGGCAATCGACGTCTCAACCAAGCTGCAACGTGGCTTCTGGGCTGTTGGTATTGTTCAGATAACATCCCAGCCACTACTACTACTATTAATAGTAATAATAGTAATAATAACATCATTGGCATAAAATCAAGTGAGCGATGCTTAATATTAAAACCTGGAAGGTGAATCACCCCAAATGCAACATAACATTATACGGAATTTATACCGAAATATTAAGACGGTACCTGTTCCAGAAACTCATACCCTGTACACGTACGTCTCTCAAACAGAACCATACTGCACTGTAGGCCTATATCTAAAAAAATGGTTACAATGAAAAGAAAACACAATGATACTGTATAATATTGTAGGGTAAAGTTGCCTTTGACAAAAATTAATACTTTTCCCTTGTGGTTCTTATGCCTCTTAACATAACACACACATCAACACATAGCAAAAACTTCTTTACATAACATGTCAGTATTAAAGGGCGAGAAAGAAAAAACTATATTTGTCTACAGTCAAAACTCATATGCCTAGAGACTTTCACCCACGGGGAGGACGCTCAGCTGTTTTCTCCTAGTCACACGCGCTTCCCCATACCTTCTATACTATTACAGAAAACGTGGCCTGAGGAATGCCTTTATGTAGGTCAAGTTTCTGGCGCGCTAGGGACCTATGCGTCATTAACCCCAACTCAGCCCTATGGCCGACATGGCTGACCCCCAGCGGTTTCTCGTCTTCTCATTGGCCCACAAGAGATACTAGTGTTTCATTGGCTGGTGGGAAAGTGCACTCGTTGTATATGTGAGGTTGATTGGCTAAGCTACCCTGCATTGTAACTGGTTAGCATAAGGACGTGATTGTGGAGTTTGATGGAGCTCCGCCAGGGTGACTCGGATCACCACTCCCACAAACTTAGAATAATATATACGAGAGAACAACGCTCAAATGTTGGATCTATTTATCATGTATTTACATACTTGAATAATATATACTGTTGATATTATCATATTACTTGTAATATTCTAGCAGGATAGCGATGCTAATATTTTCCTCACCACGTATATATATATATACAGTATATATATATATATATATATATATATATATATATATATATATATATATATATATATATATATATATATATATATATATATATATATATATATATATATATATATATATATATATATATATATATATATATATATATATATATATATATATATATATATGTGTGTGTGTGTGTGTGTGCTAAATAGCTATAATCTCCGATTAAGCTTTAAAAAGCAATTGTTTTTTTCCATTAGGGATATATTTTTTGTAGCTTATTGAAAATTAATTTGTATGTAATATAATTTTTTCTTTTTCATTTAAGACATCCCGTTACCATCACATGATGGCCAAAGTGTAATGAAGTAGGTTAGGTTAGGTTATATTTTAAATTTTAATCGGAATTTTCTCCTATCTCTCAGATCAGTATTGAACTAACTAACCTCACCGGAAATAATCTGAATTTTAATACTACCGTCCATAGAAAAGTTTAAAGCACAGTCAGGGCACCAGGTACTTTTCTATATAACAGCACCGTGACTCACACCTACAGGTAATTCTTCAGTTATTTCACCTTTGATTTCATACAAATTGTTGAATAAAAACTGGACTTGACGCAGCAAGCCTACACGCTGAACACAGGACACAGACAAGTTTTTATGCAAGAGCAGGTCACTGTTCCGACATATTCTCTGCCTGACCAAATAAGTTCATGGAGGCGTGACTCGCCCAGCACCAGCAACATGTAGAACTACTTTTTGTCATAGATTCTTCAAGGTCATGGTCGAATACAATTTTTTTTTATAACCCAATGCTATTTCCTCATGTAATATATCTCGAATAACAACAGGTTCCTCCACGAAAATAGTATTTTCTAGATACAGAGATCACTCAAGGATGCGAATGGACAATAAATTATATTACTTTGGTTCTCATTTTACGATATTTTAATCTACTTTTCTGTCAGACAATTGTGTTTGTTTAGAAGAAAATAAACAGCAAACCCCAGAAAGTCATATATGTATATTATCTAATTACCTACACAGAACTTTATTGTTGACGCACCTCGTAAAGAAACGTATTACATGAAAAGAAAGTATCGGTTACTTTTACTTAACACGGCAGGGAGCCTCACGTCACCACGAAGGAGGCTCATTAAAGTTTTTATCTCAAGTACAGCTCAACTAAACGTGTATTCATAATGGTTCGCCTGATGAATATACTTATTAAATGGCGTCGAAATTACAGTAAGACTCTACCCGGTCTACCACATCTTAGTGAGTTTTCTCATCCCTCTCAGAGAAAGAGGACCTGCGAGTGTTAAGAATCCAGGTTCACGTATGGTAGGTTGCGTGATTAAGTATAGTGTCGCGGCCCTCAGGTGGGAGTCACGCCTACACTGCCTAAGACATCAACAAATGAAGAGTAATAATGATAATAATGATAAAGAGACTATTAACTCTCATGTTGATTAAAGAGTAGTAATAATAATAATAATAATAATAATAATAATAATAATAATAATAATAATAATAATAATAATAATAATAATAATAATAATAATAATAATAATAATAATAATAATAATAATAATAATAATAATAATAATAATAATAATAATAACAATAATATAATTTGTACTATTAATAATATTCTATTATTATTATTACCATCATCTGTGTTTAGCGTCATGATTATTACTCTGCGTGATATACTGTATATAATATTATCTTTAATATCACGACTATAAGTGAATTTGAGATAGATTTCTATTTTGTTGTAATAATGATAATAATAATTACCAGCTAGAAAAGCACGATATTGATAGTAACAAGTAATATTTCTAATAGCACAATAGTAATAATAATATTAACAATAAGAAATATATTTATAGGTCGAGTTTTGACAACGTATTTTCACACTAAGAGACTGAACGCATCTATCAGCGTTGAACATATTTATACTATGACATTTGTATTGGAAATTTTACGTAGATTATTCTCCTTGTCTACAATGCTTCCCTCTCTTGCCATTCATGAGGATGTGTCTGCCTTAAGATGAACAATGGGATCCTGAGTCTTTTAGACATTTTCAAGAAATATATCACGAATTGAACGCTCTTTACATCTTAACGTTGACACTGAATTATTTGGAGAAAGACCAGGAAAATGGTTCCCTGACAAATTAAAATATTAATTGATTATTCTAATAGTTATATCGGTACTGGTGAATAAAAACAACTCTCTTACTGTGCCATCATAGTACAATAAGTTCATTTTCAGACACAAGAGGAAAATTTCACTTATGTAAAACGAATTAATAACTGAACAAGAGGACCCAACTATCCCGGGGTCACCCAAGAGGACGGGACCTCTGAGGCACGCTCACACTTCCATTCTTTTTCCATATTACACTGTGTATACATTCACGTCAGAGCCAAAACCACCTGGGAAATAAATCCCCTTCACAATTCCTACATCATCTACACCACCTGAATAACACCTACTGGCTGAGGGGTCACGGTAGGCTGTACTAGCTGTTCACTACACTGCAGGTCTCTCGACAGTGGCTCCCGAAATGCGCTGACCTCCGTTTTTCTAGCGGCGAATGACGGATCTAAGACACAGGTATCCTTACCCTGACGACCGGCGAGCCAGCCCTGCCCATCTCCTCATGATTCTGTATTACGTTTCTCTATGTCCGTTATAGGTGGTACTGTCTCTCACGTATCTGTGTTTAAAACCTGCCACAGTTATAAAAAAAATGAATATGAATTGTAGTTAATCATTGAAGTAAAATTAATAACAAGAACTATGGTGTATGGTAACCTTCTGTTATTCATGCTCCCTACCTGTATCACACACGCACGCCAGGTAATCCCCCACCAAACACCCCCCACCACCCCAGCCCATCCACCCTCCCAAGCAAGCAGTGGTAACCTGCCGTAAAGGTGGGCGCCACCTTCCTCTTCCCTCCACCCCTCACCAAGTCTGCCACCTCCCAAATACATTCCAGCTTACCCCCCTAAGTCCTACCCATTGTCTTCAGGCTGTTCTTTGGTGATAGTGGCATTATTGTGCAGGAAACCGAGGTGTTTGTGAAAAGAATAGTAAACAGTACTAAATTATGTTAACGACAGGTAGGGGTGTAAGGCTGAGAAAATGAGATGGATGGGTTTTAATACAGAGTCAAGGCCTGGCACATATTTGCTAATCATCTGAAATACAAAGAAATTTAAATCTAAGAGAAGTTGTTTAACTTCCCACAATTAAGTTATTCTTTCTACCAACTGTGGATGTTGTAGACTAGAATAACATGCCATTTCGTCTTCTTATCAAATAGGAAAAAAAAGAGTCCATAGCACATAATATGGTATTAATGCTGCTAGGTGTTGGTTTCGTCGCGGTCGATGTTGCTGGTAAGCAGAAGTTCCCTGGTACACAAAACAGGACTTTACATAATCCATATAGCAATATAAACGACGTTCAGCATTAAGTCCATGAAAACAGAAAAAAAACAGCGATCAGTCGTAGTATCTGGACCATCGTTATATTAAAATTTTAGTAATTGCTAATCAGTCACTTACAGTCAGAGTTATTATGAAAGCTCCTCAGCCCGCCCATCGCTACCAGTGTATGTAGCTGATTCAGAATCTTCCTATCTTTACTTTTTGAGGATCCTGGCTGGCATGCCCTGAGCTCGTGACGGTTCCATCCCCAACTTCAGGTCTTTTGTCTCGTGTCCCGGTGGAGTTCGTCATATCGAGGACTCATTATAATACAGAATTTCTGTCAGGGCATAAGTCAGGCTGCTGAAATCATCTAAGATCTGAAGCTGATATCAATCCAGAGGAGTCAAAACGGACCCGTGAAGGTCAGTACAGCAAGAACACTTTTCTTGTAGGGATACTTACTAATACTATCAAGCTGTAATACTAAAATTAATCATAACATTAACAATCAATCAACATGATGCCTTGTGGTTTGTTCGCTGTTACTGGGAGTGAAATAATAATTATCTGTATCCTTAGTTTCCGACGACCACATTTGTTAATGGAGCTTTTACTTAGGGAGAATTTTCTTTAGACTACAGCGAGTGGACTGGTTCTAATTGCTTTGCATGTATGTACAGTACAGTATTTAATCAATAGGTCAGTGGTCCCATGACTCAGTTGATACACAGGATAGCTTAAGTCATAATTTTTAGGTTAGATGAAGTAATGTTAGGTTAGGTTAGGTTAGGTACAAATATGTACACTCACTACTTAAAAATACAATATCTTCCAAAATTATAATGGTCTTGTATTTGACCATCTCCCAGTCTCTAAAATACTTTTTTTCTAAAGAATGGTTCATAAATCAACTATGTAAACTCTAGCACTGAGTTTCATCCTCGTTTCAGCATTTTTTACAAAAGTTAAATTTACGTGGATATACTCGGGTATTTCAATATAAAATTTGAACTTCATTATCATCACCGCCAAAAACACTCGGGGTGAATTTCGATAAAATCATTTTGTTATTTCAGTTATGTGAAATAAATTCCCAGTTCAAATGTTGTTATTCGTAAATTAACTGCATTTTATTATCAAGCTGTTAAAACGTTGATCTGGTATAAACATACAACAGTTTGTTGAGTAACGAAGGTTACAGCTTTAACTCACACAAGAGCTGTAACGAATACTGCGAATTTTCACATGAGTGGTGTTCCCAGCCACTTCGTATTGCATATCAATATGATAGTACAAGTGTCCCAGTTTCTAATACTGTATTCCAAGGGGACACTTGTGAAATGCAAAAGTGACGTAAAATCAACTAACCTCTCACTTACAGTCGTAATTCCCATGTTATCCTCTACATATCCCAGAACAACGAAATATCAAACTCAACTTAATTTATCCCTAGAATGCCATGTTGCTCTCAAGTTCTTATATCAAGGTCATTCAGGTCAACAGGTGAATGAATCCCACCTGGAACACTAATATATTACCAACGAGAAGGAGAACTTAGGGGAGAAATTGTCATCTGGGGTCGTGAGATTCGAGACCTTGGGAACTGTAGCTTGGAAATAACCGCTTGCGTGGCCTATCCGAGTCCGTCATCTTCATTCCAGGTAGACGAGACTCCACCTTGAGATTTCAAAAATTTTTCCTAGGAGAGTAGGTCAGATAAGCACCTAGAAACAATGGTACAGTTCTAGGCTTACGCATGAAATGTCTTTAGCTGAATACGATGACATGCTTTTGTTTACCCAACATTTTTTTTTTCGAATCTTAACAGAAAATCTTATGTTATTCAATAAGAACAAATTACTATGAGTTTTATATTTCTGAGAAGGTGTGACAGAGGCAGGAGGTGTGACAGCTGTAGGAGGTGTGACAGCAGCCCCAGGTGTGGCAGCAGTAGGAGGTGTCAACAGGTGGAGGTGTGTAAGTATTAGGTGTGTCAGCAGTAGGAGGTGTGTTAGCAGTAGGAGGTGTATCAGCAGTAGGTGTGTGAGCAGTAGGTGTGTCAGCAGTAGGAGGTGTGTCAGCAGTAGGAGGTGTGTTAGCAGTAGGAGGTGTATCAGCAGTAGGTGTGTGAGCAGTAGGTGTGTCAGCAGTAGGAGGTGTGTCAGCAGTAGGAGATGTGGCAGCAGTAGAAGGTGTGTTAGCAGTAGGAGGTGTGTCAGCAGTATGGGGTGTGTCAACAGTAGGAGGTGTGACAGCAGCCCCAGGTGTGGCAGCAGTGTGTGTGAGGAGTAGGAGGTGTGTCAGCAGTAGGAGGTGTGTTAGCAGTAGGGGTGTGCCAGCAGTAGGAAGAGTGTCAGCAGTAGGAGATGTGGCAGCAGTAGGAGGTGTGTTAGCAGTAGGAGGTGTGTTAGCAGTGGGGGGTGTGCCAGCAGTAGGAAGAGTGTCAGCAGTAGGAGATGTGGCAGCAGTAGGAAGAGTGTCAGCAGTAGGAGATGTGGCAGCAGTAGGAGGTGTGTTAGCAGTAGGTGTGTCAGCAGTAGGGGTGTGTCAGCAGTAGGAAGTGTGTCAGCAGTTGGAAGTGTGTCAGCAGTAGGAGGTGTGTCAACAGTAGGAGGTGTGACAGCAGTATGAGGTGTGTCAGCAGCAGTAGGTGTGACAGTAGGAGGAGGTGTGGCAGCAGTAGGAGGTGTGTCAGCAGTAATAGGTGTGTCAGCAGCAGGAGGTGTGACAGCAGTAGGAGATGTGGCAGCATATAGGAGGTGTGTCAACAGTAGGAGGGCGTCTTAACGGCGTTGACGCTTGTCTGCCTCGGTTTGCAGTCGGGCTAACTCGAAAGTATTGACACCTTCTCGTGTGGTGCTCCTACAAGCGTTACGATGTGGTAAAAAAATCCTCAAATTTGACACATATATTCTTTGTACGGGTCATATAATTTAAGCACGAGTACACAGTAATCATTTGATGCCACAAGTAGGGGGTCCCGTTCCAGCGATATATAGTGCGGCTGGGGCGAGGTATGCCATCTGTGATTGTGTTTAGATTCATAATATAGAAAATGACCTGTGATATCAATAACTTTCAGTGAGAAAAAAGTGATAGAAGTGTGAGAATTATATATATATATATATATATATATATATATATATATATATATATATATATATATATATATATATATATATATCACCCCACAGGCGGACTTCTACATACAATCAACACTACCCCGTTAGGATTCGAACCCACGATCTTATGAATGTGACCAGGGAATGCTACCTCTGGGCCACCAGGACACTAAAAGATTGTGGGTTCGAATCCTGACGAGGTGAGGTGTTGATTATATGTAGAAGTCCGCGTGCTTTATTGGGCTAATGAAATATATATGGATCCTCGTGTTTCGAAGCTGGATTTGATAAGATGTTACTCTGATCACCTAAGCGGCACGGGTAGTCCCCATTAGAGGTTCACGGCGCCATAAGCTCGTTGAACAGGTTTTGTGTGATATATAATAGAGTCTAAGACTGCTTTTAGTGTCCTGGTGGCCCAGAGGTAGCGTTCCCCAGTCACAATCATAAGAACGTGGCTTCGAATCCTGGTGAATCTGATGGCACGATATATCTCAAACACTGAACAACTACTTCAGCCTCTATAATTGACTTAAAAGTGAATGAGGGGCATAAGGTAAAACAATTAAGTAAAGCAACACATAAATCAAGAACGGGAGGAGAGACACATTTAAAGACATTCGAAAGTGAGATAAAGCAGAACCCTGTTGGGACACTAGGGAGCCGAAAGGGACATGGTGGGGTAACCCGGAAGAAGACATGAGACGCCTTGGGCTGGAGAACCCACAGAGACGGATGGAGAAGAGAAGATCAGAGACAGGATCGCGGAAAGGTGTGTGGCGCGACCAGTGATAAGCAAACCAGAAACCACTGGAGAATTATATTTATTTATTTATTTCATGTAGATCCACAATGAAAACGTGGATAAGATAAATCTTGATAAAATCACACGGGGAAAAGGGAAACAACGGAGCACCTTAGCTTTTGTCTTTATTCAAGACATTTTCAGAGCTACGGTGCTCCGTTGTTTCCCTTTTCCCCGTGTGATTTTATCAATATATATATATATATATATATATATATATATATATATATATATATATATATATATATATATATATATATATATATATATATATATATATATATACACAGTATATATATATATATATATATATTTTTTTTATCTGTTTTATTTCTAAGCTTACCCTATGTAGTTTTGCTTCGCTGTTTGTGTTTTGTGTTTTTATCTTGTCTTACTTTACTAATATTTTTGCTCTTAACACCTTATCTTCTGAATGTGTTTCGTGTCAACTTTGTTAAGTGCCTCTATCCGTTAATCCTATTCCCGTCATCAACCTATCGCTATAGAGTTGTATCTCTTTCTATCATGGTTTTCATTTTATTGTATAATCTATATGTTTATTCACTATCAGTTATGTTCCTTTACTTATATGGATGCCAATAAAGATATTCTTTTCCTATGTAAATATTAAAGTAAGTTCGCCTCCACAATTATTTGAGATTTTTTGACGGTTTCTTTAAAGACACCACTGTTATAATGCACAGAATATACCTCAATGCAGAACCAAGGAGAATACGAGATTGAATTTACGAAAGTAACTTCTTTTTGTACCAGCAGAACGAGGACAATTCGGCTATAAACAATCGGGCTGGACACCCGCACAAAAAACGAAATAAACAAACCTGGACTAACTGATAAAAAATCTTCAATAATTTTGTTTTAAATTGGTTAAGTTAAGCATGACTAGTTCGTTTTCTCTGCCGTCAGATATTATTTAATCCCATGGTCTCTGGTCTGATTATAAACAAATGAAACTGTTAGCTCACCTTTTTTTCTTTCCTTTTCTGCCCCGCCGCTGGATATTTTATTCACTAAAACGTAAATAACTCGTCATAAATTATGAACAATGATGTGGTTCTCTTATGCTTTACCTCTACGTTCTGCATGTTCTTGCAGTTTACTGTAGTTCTTCCATAATAAATAACGAGTTAGACATTGCATCTTACTTGTTTCTTTGCCTTTTCAACCCACAGATAGTTGTCAATAAATCAATTCTTTTTCCTAGGATATATATTTTTATTTACTTCTGTTCCTCAGATGTTACAAATTGCCTAGGCTTGCTATAAGCATCATCATTCTCCCACGACCTCTTCCTATCTACAGTATAGTTAGTTGTCAACAAAGTGAGAATCCTCCTATTTCCCTTTTCCATTTTCTTATTATATTTTCGCTCTACACTTTCATTTATTAGCGGTTATACGTGACACTCGCACGGCCATGTGTTCCCCAGCCAATTCCCGGTCTTCCAGTTGACCTCCGCCGCCCACAGGCGCCTCACCTAAATATTTGGGCGGAGGTACATGTACCCTCCCATCTTGTGAGGGTGCTGCTAGTGGCCCACTTTTTTCTAGCCCACATTTTTAAGTCTTTGCTTCAACTCAATCGAAATTCGATCATTTCAAAGTTTATTACAATTATATTTCATACAGTAAATTATTTCTAAGTTTTATTTATTCATATTTTGCAAACTTCATTATATTATATTCTTTAAATGTCTTTTATTAAACGAGTATCATTTTCCTCATTATATTTCTTCTGTGCTTATTTACATGTTAGTCACACCTGGGACCTTAACACCCACCTTGTCTTCACCAGACTCCAAGAAATTCATTATCACCTACTTTAATGTACCACCATTTTCTCTGCTCTACATCTACTTCCTCTATACCACCACTACCTCTTCTGTTTCGCCACTACCTCCACTACTCCACCACTACCCTTTCTACTCCATCACTACCTCCTCTACTCCACCACTACCCCTCTTCACCACTACATTCTCCACTCCACCACTACACCTACTTCAGTATCACCCCATCTACCGTACCATTACCTGGTCTTTCTCATAATAGCCTCGTTTACCTCATCTACGTCGCCAACACATACACTCTATTCCATTACTTCAGAATTCTCAAGACACCATTTTTTTTTATCCATTGTTGTTATCCATCATGGTTCCTTTCTGCACTGCCATAATGTTATTTAATCCAGCCACGAGTGTCTTTAATTCATAACGACTTCCTCTTCGCCATAACTTTCTCTATGGACTTCCGTTACTGCCACACGACCTTCACTCCACCACCACCACGACCTCCCTTGTCCCAGTTTTCACCTAAGATGAGAGTGGCCTAGGCCCTAGCATGCCCTCAAGCCCAGCTGCCCCCCCCGTCACACGTATACCTCCTTCTACTAGTGCCCGCCTCTATAGCAACACTCCCTGGGCGTCCCTCATGCTCCGCCCAGCCTTACACTCCCTGTATTCTCCAACCCTCCCTCACTCTCTCTATACCTCTCTCTCTCCACCCTCCCCACCCGGCACCATCCTTTCCCCCCCCATCTCATTTTTCTTGCTAGCCCTCCACACAACGCTAGCTGAGCTCTTAAACCCCTCCCCCTCCTGGCTTCGCGACCCACCCCCACAAGGAACAACCTATTGAGGGCTGGCTGGTATCCTGAGCCAAACTCGTTGTGCAACAAAAAAAAAGAAGGTACGGGGTATATAAAGAGCGAGCAGACAAGGAGGGAACCATAGCAGAGAACATATCCACTAGTGGTCGACAAGTTGCGTCGCTGTTGTGATTGTTGGAGTTACCTGAGAGGAGGTAGGCTGTGAGACTTCTAGCCCGTGCTGGTGCTACTTGAGACGAGCTCTGTACAGAGTGTTCCCATTCCTGTTTTAAGTGAATTAACTACTGCGTGTGTTATTAGATTAAACAAACAAGACGGATCAGTGGTACACATTTCAGGATTCCCTGCACAGAATATTTCATAGTGGCCAAAGAATCGATTGTGTTGATTTTACAACGTATAAAGTGTTGAAATTATTACAATTGAATTTTCGTATGAAAGATTGCCTCGGTACAATCGCATTTGTGTCATGCTTTTCAGTAGAAAATGCACGCACGGTTTCTACTAAAAATTGCAAATGAAGAGATTCTGTGACGGATTATCTAGTGGTGGGAAGCGCACAGCCAGGGAAAGGCAAGTGTTCTGTAAGAAAACAAAAAGATCCAATGGTAACAGGCAATAGTTGAGAGACCCGACCTTACAGTAGAATAGTGATAATATAGTTTTTAAAGAGTTTATGAAACCATTGAAATAATAATTATGATCAGTACAACCAACCTATTAGGATTCTTTTATAATATGCATGGCAGGTAAACGCTCACGTCACAGTTTCTGAGTGCGGGTGAAGTGAAACGACAAAGAAAACAAAGCAAAAAACTGAAAAAAGATATTTTTATCTTTAAGTGCAGGCGATGTCGTGTAAACTATTTCCACCAGGTAACCTTATGTGTATGTATAATAATCAAACATTATTTACCTGTACCTGCACACATCTGTCTCTTGAACATTTGGCGGAAATTATTAAGTTTGTATAGATGAGAAAATAACCTTTGATTTGTTGAGAAGTAGTTTATATTTTAAGAGTTATTATAAAACATAAATAATATTTTTTTCAGACTATAAACCGATTCCTCTTTAATAATCAACAAGACGTCTGAAGCCCAGCAGTTTATTCACATCTTAATTAATCTAACTTAGAGGAAAACCTGAACACCAGACAACAACGATTTATAACTCAGGTATAAGTGATATGATATTATTATAGAAACACATTAAAGAAAATAAAAAATAAAATGCTCTAATACAATATAAATTTGGCTCAGTTGTCGAGATTTTAGTAAGCCCGTAATTCTATACTTAGTAATTATATATAAAAGAATAAATTCTAAGAAATATTTTCCATTGAAAAAGAAATAGTCACCCATATTAAAGACATCACCAAGATATGACTTTCTGTGTAAACCAAACGTTCAAACGTTCTTCTGGGTGTTACTGTGTAGATCAGACCTATCACAAGGAGGAAACTGTATGAACCAAGAGCTTCTACCAGGATGTTATTGTGTAAATCAAACGGCCATCAGGATTTCACTTTGTAAACCAGAGCGTCTGCTATGAGAACGTCTATGAAAGCGTTGTAGATGATTATAATTAGGTTATAATGAAGGTTGTGATGGGGAATATACATAAAACATTCGTAAAGAAGACTGATAGAGTGTTGATCAATGGCTGTACTTGTAAACAAAACATCCCCCAAGAACGGAAAATAAACCTTAAAGGTCAAGTCAGGTTAGGAAAACTTTAAGCTGGCTCTGTCTATCTCTTTAGTTATCTATATCATTTTATTTGCGCTCTCTCTCTCTCTCTCGCTCTCTCTCTCTCTCTCTCTCTCTCTCATCCTAAATTATTTTGAGCTTCTTTCTCCCATATATTCTTCGCCAGGACGGGAAATTTACATGGCCTGTCATTTCACCCTCCCTCACCATACTTTGCAATGACCAACTCTTGGAACCAATACGCCAGACGAACGTTAGACCGACTTTAGTTTGTACCAGCGACGCTCATTTTACGCAGAACAAAAAATGAGTTCATTCAGGATTAGTACAAACTCATGAGCTGCATTTAAAAGGTAAATTATACTTGAATCTACAATGAAAAAAAAAATATATATATATATAATAATAATAATAATAATAATAATAATAATAATAATAATAATAATAATAATAATAATAATAATAATAATAATAATAATAATAATAATAATAATAATAATAATAATAATAATAATAATAATAATAATAATAATAATAATAATAATAATAATAATAATAATAATAATAATAATAATAATAATAATAATAATAATAATAATAATAATAATAATAATAATAATAATAATAATAATAATAATAATAATAATAATAATAATAATAATAATAATAATAATAATAATAATAATAATAATAATAATAACAATAATAAAAATAATAAAAATAATAATAATAATAATAATAATAATAATAATTATAATAATAATACGAAAAAAAAGTCACGGATTTTGTATCTCGACCTGGGCCGTGTTACAGCGTCCCATGATGGCTCCTGAAGGAATGTAGTAGTTAGCGTATAATTATTTTTCATATCTGTATGTTACCTGTATTTTACTACTAATAATAACACTGGTAGTACTTTAACACTAATACCAGTAGTAATAATGATATTCTGTGTGTCTATGCATGATGTGTATCCAGAGAGCCTATTACAATATTATTAAAATAAAATATTTAATTTCCTGGAGTCTTCAAGCCCAGTAAACTCTAAGAGTTATAGGTCATGGTATTGAAAATATATATACAATAAGATGCTATTGTGTAAATCAGACCTTTTCCCAAGATGCCATTTTTCAATTCAGATCGTGCACCTTGATGCTCTTGTTTAAATCATTATGATCATCAGGAAGCAACATGGTATGCGGGTAACCCGAGGTATGGAAGAACAGGTCTGGTCGAGCGACACCCAACTCCCCGGTGTAGGGGTTGGGAAATGGAGAGATGGAGGTCAAATGTATAGAAATTATGAGCGACCCAAATTCTCGACCGCCTCCCCGACTCTCTTTTTCTTCCTCCACGAGTCAATCGATTCTGCCACAAGCCAACAGAATCAGCCATAACTCGACGTAATCAGTTAAAAGTCGACATAATCAGCCACGAGTAGACAAAGTCAGTCACAAGTAAACATAATTCAGTCACAAGGCGACAGAATTCAGCTAAAAGTCGATGTGTACTGTATAGTCACAAGTCGACAAGATCAGTTACAAGTCACAAGTTGAAAGTAAACCAGATATCGTCAGTATCTCCCACAAATCGACAGTGTATGCCAAGAGACGACAGTTACCTAATGCGTCACAAAAATGAAAGAAAAAGGTTGGTATATATACAAAATTATATAGTTTTTTTATCTATAAACTACAAATACCATTAATCTCGGACCATGTTTTCATGGTTTGAGATGACCGGCTGAACACACACACACACACACACACACACACACACACACACACACACACACACACGGGGGTCGATGAGCCCTGCTGATCTTAAGAGTCGGAGTTTACCTGACTAACTCACTTGTGTAAGTAATAAGTAACAAGAGTGCAGAGGTCTTATTGCAACTATATCTTGCGCTAGTCAGGCCGCACCTCGATTATGCGGTTCAGTTCTGGTGCCCTTATTATAGAATGGATGTCAATTCACTAGAGTCGGTGCAGCGAAGAATGATGAAAATGATTCCGGGACTTAGAAACCTTCCATATCAGGATAGGTTAAAGAAACTAAACTTGCATTCCCTAGAAAGACGAAGAGTGCGGGGAGACATGATAGAAGTATTTAAGTGGGTAAAAGGAATCAATAAAGGGGATATAGATAAAGTTCTTATAATATCCAAGCAGGATAGGACTCGGAGCAACGGATTTAAGTTGGATAAGTTTAGGTTTAGGAGGGAGATAGGAAGGAACTGGTTCACAAATAGGGTGGTGGACGAGTGGAACAAGCTTAGCAACTTGTAATAAGTGCTGGAACGCTGGAAAGTTTCAAAAGGAGGCTGGATAGATTCATGGATGATAGAGAGTGGTAGTAACTCTCGACAGGAGCTGCCATGCACAGGCCAACCGGCCTATTGCAGACTCCTTATGTTCTTATGTTATACACATGACTCACCTAAACACTCACCCACACCTGACTCACCCACGTACTCGCCCACTCACTCGCCCACGCTTGATGCCTCCTCACACACTCACCTATTTTACACTTTCGGTTTTAGATTCAATTAGATAAACACTCGCAATAAATGATGATGTTCTTGATGTTGCTGTTGTTTGTTTTAAATAATTACGTAAAATAGCATAAATATTAGCACAAGACAAAAGGGTCGATTTATCGCGTAATTCTTGAGACACTTCTTAAAATTCACCCACAGTAGATTATAATTCCCATTTCTCTAAGACAGTTCATATTGCTTTAGAAAATAGTGTCTCCGTCACAGACAGTGTACCGACCATGAGTTCACTGTTGGAAGAATTGTTCACAATACAAATGCAACAGATTAAATCTACTTATGGATATTGACTTTTTTACGCGTATAATTGCAGCATCATAAAGACGAAAGACAGAAGCTACAGCGTGTGTGAACATATACCATAATCTATAATACAATCTAACATGTTAAAGTGGTGTGCCTGGAGCTTACAGACAAGTACTGGTAACTTGTAGAAAACTTCAGCATAGTCCTTTTCCGTTTCTTAATTATTGTTAAAAGTACAAGGAAAAAACTAAACCTATAACCTACGAAACGTAGAATTAAAATTAAAAATAAACAAGCGTGTAGGAAATAGTCAAAAGAATTGAAAGTGTGTAGAGTGGCTCCGGTCTGGTGTTGGTGGGTCTCCAGCCACTAACATCTGTACCACACACACATGTTAATGTTTGATGTGTAAACTTTTTCTACCTTTATATCTATCTAGAGCTCATGAGTCTCATCTATAATCTCTTATGTTGATTTTTGTTTTCAAAGTGAGTCGTCAGATTTATTTCATCATCGTCAAAACTAACCAGATAAGTATATTTCATTGTATAATAGTTAATGCCCACAGGTTCAATCAAAGTAAATTTAAACTGGACTGGGATCTGGTCTCACACTAACGGCACTTCAAATACCAGAGTAAACTTTGGCATATTGTCACTGTACTGAATTGCTTCATCCTGTTCAATCAAATCTCGGTCGGCTGATTTCAATGGCTCTTAACTATGTACAGTAGCTAAAACAACTCTCTGTGCATACTTTGTGGGAAACAATATAATACCATGGACGATAAATTTTGGAATATGAGAGCTGTCACTAGTCACAGGTAAAATTTCGGAGCATATCGACCCCCATCTGCACAGATAGTTGTACTAGTTACATACCTGACACACAGCACAGAAACCCTCCACACAGCACAGAAACCCTTCACACAGCACAGTAACCCTCCACACAGCATAGAAACCCTTCACACAGCACAGTAACCCTCCACACAGCACAGAAACCCTCCACACAGCACAGTAACCCTCCACACAGCCCAGAAACCCTTCACACAGCACAGGAAACCCTTCACAGCACAGTAACCCCCACACACAACACAGTAACCCTCCACACAGCACAATAACCCTCCACACAGCACAGTAACCCTCCACAGCACAGTAACCCTCCACACACAACACAGTAACCCCCCACACAGCGTGGCCTCCACAGCACAGTAACCCTCCACACAGCACAGTAACCCTCCACACAACACAGACACCCTTCACAGCACAGTAAACCTCCACACAGCACAATAACCTCCCACACACAGCACAATAACCCCCACACAGCACAATGGCCCTCCACACAGCACAGTAACCCCTCACACAGCACAGTAACCCTCCACACAGCACAGAAACCCTTCACACAGCACAGTAACCCTCCACACAGCAAAGTAACCCTCCACACAGCACAGAAACCCTTCACACAGCACAGTAACCCCCCACACAACACAGTAACCCTCCACACAGCACAATAACCCTCTCTCCACACACCACAGTAACCCTCCACACACCACAGAAACCTCCACACAGCACACAGCAACCCCACACACCACAATAACCCTCCACACAGCACAATAACCCTCCACACAGCACAGAAACCCTCCACACAGCACAGTAACCCTCCACACAGCACAGCAACCCTCCACACACCACAGAAA
The DNA here is from genome assembly GCF_018991925.1 of Homarus americanus. Lineage (NCBI taxonomy): Eukaryota > Metazoa > Arthropoda > Malacostraca > Decapoda > Nephropidae > Homarus > Homarus americanus. Next base: position 3,819,200 of record NW_024749779.1, read on the forward strand.
CCCTCCACACAGCACAGTAACCCTCCACACAGCACAATAACCCCCCACACAGCATTAAATCACCAATTCCATTTACCTTTAAGTTTCGAAGCTGTCACCCAGCATCACCACGATCACACAACCTTTCACCACTTACCTGGAAATAACCACGAACCGCCTGCAGACTACCACCACCACCTGACAACAAACTACCACCACCTGATAATAGACTACCAATACCACCTGACAACAGACCACCATCTCACCACAGACCACCACCACCTAATAAGAGACAACCACCACCACCTGACAACAGACCTCCACCACCTGACAACAGACTACCACCACCACATGACAACAGACCACTACCAACACACAACAGACTACCACCACCTGTAAAGTGATCAATACCAGCTGCCAAGAGAGTGTACAACCAGCTGCCAATTAATCAACATACTCTAAAAGCCTATAACCATGTAGTACCACTTACCACCTACCATTAACCCAACACCACCTACCACTAACCCATCACCACCTACCACTAACCCATCACCACCTACCATTAACCCATCACCACCTACCACTAATCCATCACCGCCTACCATTAACCCATCACCACCTACCATAACCCATCACCACCTACCATTAACCCATCACCACCTACCACCCATCACCACTCAACCCATCACCACCTACCACTAATCCATTAACCCATCACCTATTAACCCATCCCACCCACCACTAACCCACCACCACCTACTAAACAACCCATCACCACCTACCACTAACCCATCACCACCCCCAACCCATCACCACCTACCATTAACCCATCACCACCTACCAAACCCATCACCACCTATCACTAACCCATCACCACCTACCACTAACCCATCACCACCTACCATTAACCCAACACCACCTACCACTAACCCATCACCACCTACCACTAACCCATCACCACCTACCACTAATCCATCACCGCCTACCATTAACCCATCACCACCTACCACTAACCCACCACCACCTACCAACAACCCACCACCACCCACCCACAGCCCACGACTCTAGCTATTAGCCCAGGAGATATAATAGGCTTTCCGAGGAGCCAACGGTCGGCCACCTTTTGATGATACGCGTTAATGAAGAACCTGGCGGCGGGGAGTAACGGAGCATGACCCAAAAGCCTACTGTACTTGTAACACGACTTCTAATCTGTTTACCGGTAGTTAATCGCATGTACTCGCCTAAGTATGAACCCGTGCGCACTGTCTTCTGGGCGGTATGTGAACAATTCCTTCAGTGTATAATGAATATAGATTCTTCTGCTACTTTGGTTCTGAGTCTGGTTTTTCAAGTTCTTTTATTGCTGCGTGGTAAGATGTGTGATAAGATAAGTGATGTTACTAACAATGCAACAATACCACACTAAGATGAGGTCGTACCATGATATGTAAAATACATTCTTAGTCAATGATATTGCTTAGGTAAGAAACAAATAAGGTGTGTGCTGATGATTTATTCAGTAGATATACCGCTCTGATATACTGTGTCTTATTCTATGATAGATAATAAAATAATACAATGTCTTATATCTGAAAGGTATTTATCATGTGGTCGGTCGTGGTGACATAAAGAGCCGGGGGAATTTTCAAAGCTTCGAATGATTTGCGTGTATTAACAAGTCGCTAAAATTCACCTCAAAAACAGAGGCTCCTTATCATTTCTCAAAAAGTACAAAAATAGAATTAAATTCATTGCTTTTATTATTGTATAACTCTTTGCCAGTCAACATGCTTCTTAACTTTCATCATGAATAACCGATTACAGTACCTTTTCATTTTAAGAAGAAAAATAAAAAAGTTTTAGGTTTCCACGTGAAAACAAAATACAGTTTTTTATTCACGTCCAACACTTAATATCAGATAATTTTCCCTCCGAGATGATAACTCGGTTTTTATCTTTTATTTATTAATTTCAGTGTTTACGAATTCTTATATTCCTTTCTCTACGTTTGTTTAGTCATTAAGTCGTTTATAAGTTTATCTATAGATCTGCAGAGCAAATCTCCGCATCTCTTTTTTTTTCCTGTTTCACTTATGTTTGCGATGTATACTTTTTGCGTATACGTATTCTGGTGAGAGATGAGGGGTTGGGTGTGTCTCGACTGTGTCTCCACCACCACTGTCATTATCCTCCGCCTTCTCTAATTGTTGGTTATTGCACAAGCTGTTCCCTAAAGCACATCAAGCCAAAAGTGTGTCAGGAGAGAGATTCCTTCAGCTTGGTACAACGCATAGAAACGTGCTGCGGCTTTCGCCGAAAAACTTATCCTTGTTCAAGGGATTACATATTACCGATGACAATTAGTGAATAATTACCAATACTCGTTGATATAATTCAGTTTCAATAATTACTCATCGGCATCCAAAATCAAGAGTATCCAAGTAATGATAATAAATTGTAGTTTATAGTATCTTACAAAATATTACAAAAATAAGTGTCATCAAAGTGTTATAGTAATGATATTTTCTGGCAGCTTATTTGACATCAGTTGATAATTAATCTACACACACACACACACACACACACACATATACCACCAGGGCACAGGTAACCGACCCACATTTGCAGCTTGGGGGGGGATGGTAGAAAAACAATTAATTGCACCAAAGATATATTCAGAAATTTAAAAAATAAAACAGATAAAGAGTAAGAAACAATATATGTGTTGTGTTGTCAATAGTAAGAGAAACAATTGAAACCTGCAATTGTGTGTAAATGAGGCAGAAAGTCAGATCAGCAACCTGGGACTTGGTCACAATTTTCGTGATGCCATATGGCAGCAGGGTCTACCATTAGACAATACATTATGCTTCCAATATCTTCCCAGGCGGTAGTACCTCCCTGTTTGGTAGCTGCCTACTACCTACTACCTACTATATATACATAGTCTATTAAACGGTCTTGCATACAACATTTAATATTGAGGAATTTATTAACTCAAGGAAACTTGAGCATAAGCACTCGCTGTTCACGTACTGTACAATATACTGTACTTTATAATATATGGTATCATGTAATAAACCCCAGCATTCTCAAGTGTGAGAGTGATGTACATTAACAGTCACGCCGCTGTCCTTGGTGTACTGTACCAGTACCTACACTGTCATTGTACTGATTGGCCGGTGACAACATTTGGGATCCTGTTTACTTTCTTGAACCCAATGTAGGTCAGAACAACACCCCAGGTAAACACATTGAGGCCCGGTTCACCTTGCTTTATGCACCATATATACAAGCACGAGTAACAGCACCTACACCATACCTGTTACTTGTGGATCATCACGGCGGCCGCCACTTACACCATACCCATTAAACTGAATCCCACTTCTTCCGACCACCATACTTATCAATTCGACCAAGAAGGGAGGGATACGCTTACACCATACCTTTTATCCTAGATCATTCTTCCTTATCATAACTGGATTGACCAAGATCCACCAGATGTGCCCTGGTCACTATAGAAACCAACCCAACACTACACACACACACACACACACACACACACACACACACACACACACACACACACACACACACACACACACACACACACGTAAGGCACCATATCTATTTGTACATGACAAAGGGCAACTATTTATACTTTATCCACAAATGTGCAGCCAACTTCTCATAACTGACACATCACCCTCTAAGAGTCTAGACTGTGACCAACTTGTCATATGTGGGGATTTGGGTGATGGCGAAGCTCAGGTTACTCATCGGAAGTCTTTGGTTAAAGTGAGAGGAGCAAGTACTGTGTGAGGTAATGACACCTACTTAGATTTTGTTTTTCACCCTTGGAGTACCTGTAGGTTTCGTTGTATTACTCAAATTAACTGATTAGCTCACTTAATGGCCGTTCTAGTGAGAGGCAGGTTGACGCTCTCGTACTTCCGCCTTTAGGTAGTTTACAAATTTCTACATTTTATCACTTTGATAATCTCATCTTCCTATGACCAGCCTCACACCTCTACTAGTACCTCCTTCCTTTTATGTTTGTATTATGCCTTTCACCTTTCTCTATCCCTCTCCATCATCATCATTATTCCCTTTCATTCTTCTCCCACCACTAAACGCGGTGGGGTTTTTCCTTGTGTACTTGGGCTGACCCACATCCCTCCGTAGAATGACCCCACCTCAGGGGACACACTGGTGGAGCTTCCCTAGTACTACGTGACCAGTGGGCCTCTTCCTGAATGTTAATGTGACTCTCTCTCTCTCTCTCTCTCTCTCTCTCTCTCTCTCTCTTTTATGAAAGAAAAATGACAAGGACACAATATGCCGAATAGGGATAATTTTTTTTGTTTTTATTGCTTTAACTTAATGAAAATTGACTCGTATAATTTAAAACTTGCTTATTGGGGACCACTTTTAGGTTGGGGCCGGTTATGAGGTAGATAGTGTTATTTGTGTTCAATTAATTAATCTTTCCTCTTCCTGTGAAGCAGTCACGAACACACTACACCTGCTGGAGAAGACTGAGACCCAGGTTAGGCAAAAGTAGAAATTCTGCAAAAGTCGAGTAAAAGGTTAGATACATAACACCGAGAAGAAAGAGTAAGAGGAGAAGGTACAGGTGAGAGGTAGGTGAGTAAACATTAGGCAAAAGTGGATAGTGACACATACAGAGGCAAGCAATAAAACGATATGAGGCAGAAACAAGGACATATGGACTTAAAGTGAAAGGAAAAAATAAACGAGCAGAGAGAAATATACAGGTCAAATAAAAATGGAGATAGACTTATATATACGATTTTTGCGGGAAGAGGAGATCTAAACAATGGTGGATAGTAGGATACAGGCGGCCATAGCTGGAAGTAGCTGATAGACCGTGAGACACAAATGATGTGGACAGACGGTTAGCTGAGATACCTCGACCAGACCACAGCTGGACAAAATAACTCCGTGAATGTGACACAAGATATGGCGTTTGCTCTTTGTAGAATTTTTGTCGGGTGGGGAGTAAAGCTTCTCCGTGTTATGATAACAACCCTAAATTACTCTCTTACAACACTATTAATGTTCTCCTCTCCTCCTCCTCAGAGCGCGCCTGAACGATGATGAAAGTGGCAACAATGTGTGTGGTGGCGGCGGCGCTTTTCGCGGTGACCCTAGCCAACCCCTCAGCGACCCTGGCCAGCCCCACCTTCCCCGAGGTCGATTCTAGCAAGATACTTCAGAAGAGAGACTACAAGACGCCCGTACGTCATATCTGTGCTTATTTTCATTTTTTTTCAACCATATAACAGAACTATTGTACGCAAAAAGTCCAACGAATTTTCACCTAGCTTATCATGCATACTGTACTTTAGGTATGTCCAAGGGCTGAGCACAGGTCACCGACCCATATCTGGGCTTGGCGCGAAAATAAGTAAATAAGTAAATAAATAAATAAATAAATAAATAAATAAAACAAATCAAGAGTGAGAAACGATGCACATGTGCTGTCAAGGTAAGAGAGAAAATACTGAGACCCAGCAATTGTGTGTAAATGAAGCAGAAAGTCAGTCAGATCAGCGACCTGGTCATAATTATTGTGATGCCATATGGCAGCAGGGTCTACAATTAGACAACACATTATGCTTCCAATATCTTCCCAGTCGGTCGCACCTCCCTGTTTGATAGCTGCCTACTGCCTGTGTCATTACGGTTGGAGATGGACGTCAGGCGCTTTTCATTGCGGGTATTATCACATAAATTTCAAAATGAGAGAGACAAAAGACAGCATTTGTACTCCATGTACTCACGCACACACGCACACACACTTGGCCAATTTCCTAAACGATGTGGCCGGGAAGTCAAGAGTCATGATCTTCCATGTTTGGAGTTACTTGCCTCTGACTACGTGTCTCTTTTTGTTGGAATTCATTTATTTGCTTTTTCGTGAATGGGTTGTAGTTGAAATAGTGCTTAAGCCAATCTCCTGGAACCAGTTTAATCGCCTAAACTATAACTAAAATGACGGTCTATACATCTTCAGTACCGCATATCAATCGGGTCAATAGTCTTTTGTTTTGACGTCGAATAGGATCTAAATGATTTACGTAAACGATTTTCATAAACGGGTATTTTTTACATCATCATAGACAAACACTCATGTCTGGAGGTGACCCAAGATTTATTTATCCAATTACTTTCTTAATTACCGTTTAGCGTCTTTGTTTCAGCCTATGACCACTTGACACTAACTATCACCACTGACCACTTGATACTAACCATCACCACTGACCACTTGATACTAACCATCACCACTAACCACTTGACACTATCACCACTGACCACTTGATACTAACCATCACCACTGACCACTTGACACTAACCATCATCACTGACCACTTGACACTATCACCACTGAACACTTGACATTAACCATCACCACTGACCACTTGATACTAACCATCACCACTGACCACTTGACACTAACCATCACCACTGAACACTTGACATTAACCATCACCATTGACCACTTGGTACTAACTTAAGTGTGTACTCTTGACACAGTTACAACTTGTGACTGTATGACCTCATGACACTATGTGGTCCTTTAATATGTGTAGCCATTTGTTAATGCTTCACCACTTGACAGTGTGTGTTGCCACTTGATACCGTGTGGCCGTTTGGCACTGTGTGACCACTTAACAATATATAACCACTTGACACCGAGTGGCCATTGACACTGTGAGACTATTTAACATTTTATAACCACTTGATGCTATCCATCTGCGACCACTTATCCAACCCTTTAACAGTATAACCACTTGACCTGTGTGACCATTCTAACACAGTATGACTACTTGACAATTGGCTCAGTGACCAAAAGTGACCACTTGACTCACTGTAAACACTTGACTATATAACCAATTGATAATGTGACCATTTAACCCAGTATGGCCACTCGACATTATTTATCAATGTTCATTTGGTTCAGTGTAATCATGTGACCCAGAGTGACCACCTGACACTATCCTTAAATGACCAGTTGATCCCATGTGACCCCTTAACCTTGTTTGACCATGAATCAGTGTCACCTCTTAAGCCCATGTGATCCTTGACACTTATCTTTGCTGCTGGCAGGGAGCACCGGCCGACTCATACAGCTCAGAAGCAGACAATGGCTTCTACTACTACTACCACCCAGTGGAGGCTGATGGAAAGAAAGATGAGAAGTGTAGTATCGATAAGGTGAGATAAAATTACAGACATAAAGTGTGTGAGAGAGAGCGAGCTAAGAGTTGGCCTTGGATAATGTATGCTTCTTCTAACTCAAATATTCTAAGTAATACCCGGTAATACTTTTTTTCTCAGTCCAAATGACAGTTGTTAAGAACATAAAAAGTAATTTCTTTCTCCAAATGTTAAATATAAAATAAAGTCTCCTTACTCTAAATCACACACAAATATGAACTTTCTCCTCAATGCATATACCACATTGGAATTATTGTCCCACTTTTTGTACTGGAACCAGCTAAAAAAAAATTATGACATGAATTTGAAATGAAAGATGTTATAGTGTCCCTTATTTGTGTTTCCAACAGCTCCTTGTCCCTCTGGTGCTCATTACCATCTTCGTGGGCATCTCGACCTTCAGTGGTCTCCTGTCACCCATCCTGGGAAAGTTTACGGACTTGCCAACCATCACCATCCCCGAGCTTGTCATCCCAAAAGCTAGGGACTTGGCAGCCTCAGCTGTCTCCTACATCCCTTGGGACTCCGTTGATAGGGTGAGAAATAATCCATGTTGGTCAAAGGAAATATATTGGAAGTCACAGGATATATTAGAGGTGACACAGGATAATACATGCATACTTTAAAGGTGACATAGGTTTTTATACATATGGATTTTATAGGTGACAAAAGCCATTATTCAGGTAAACAACCCAAGGAATCAATACACTAGTGCTTATGTTGTTGGCAACTTTTTAAAACTGTGGATTTTGTAAATGACACAGATCTTTATACAGTACATAATATGTATCGCCTACAAACTATACATTTTATATATTGTAGATGATACACTACAAACCTTTAAAACATTATACTTTGTAGGCAACCCAGACCTTTCATAGATAAATAGGACTTTAATATACAGTATATGTATTCTGTAGTTTCCTTTGAAGTTTAATCAATGCGCACCTTGGAAGAAACACTGATTGTTATGTGCGTGTTTCAGGTGACACTAGCAGTGACGGAGGCAGTGGAGAGTGAGCAGTGTCTGCCACGCTTGATGTGTGAGTCTGGCAAATACGCTAATGGCCGCAGTACTGCCCTCAGGTGAGTCTACCCCAACTGGGGCCTCCACACAGTGTCAGCTGACATCATTTCTCCCTTATAAGCTTAACCATTACACAATTACGCAAAAGAATTATATTATATCATCGACATAATACATGAACTATCCATTGTAATACCACTTCAGCGAGTGCAATTTTCAATAGAAGTATTAGTGAAACACAGAATTTCCTTAGTTCTCCCACACAATATAAACTGTACAAAGTAAAGACTTCTCATTTGCTGCTCCCAGGTCTTGGTGGGACAAATGGTCTGGCAAGTAACTCTCCATCTGTGGTGAACACCTTCCAAAACATATTCACATTACAGTAAAACAATGTATTGATGTCCTCAAGGTTGATAACTTTCAATGTTTCCTTCACAGCCTCCTGGAAATCTTCACCCCACGTAGGCTACAGGCACACATGAAGATCTTCAAGGACTCAGCCCTGAAAAACACTGACTGCACCATCTACAAGTGCAGACATGCCGATGGTAACAAGAAGGCTTAATATGTGATTGACAGCACAAGGAGTAGCAACCTGCTGAACAATAATATATATTATTTTCAGTATATGCTAGAGCTAGGAGGGAGAGGCAGTCCTCTTTTCTTGTTTCTCTCAGATACAAGTCGTGATCTCCTCTTTCATTTAAAATACCCTGTATAAGAAATATCACAGCTTGTGACACTGTGTACTTCTTTCTTTTAAGATCTGTCTATGATAAAAGTAAGATATTTAAAAGAAAATATTTTTGCATCTCTTATAACATATGTATTTATCATGATATTTTGATATTTATTACCATATTTAATTTTTATGTACCATTATGTATAAATTCATGTACTGTACTGTACAGTAACTTAAAATACTCAACATAATGCCCATGCACTATGAGAACTGTACTCATTATGTGTTCTGGGTTATAACATTAAAAAAGATTAAAGTACAGCCATTGTGTTTGTTAACCGAGGGACCACTGTATTTACCCGAAAATATGAGTTGCAAAACAATCATAACACCACAGATTGTCCCAGTAGCCTGCTGGTTACAGTGACGAGTTTAACCTGGCTACAATTCCATGATTAATCCAGTGAAATATGGCAGGGAGGAAGGAGTTACAAAAGCAGACGACACTCTAACCCGTTCCCAGGCGTACAATCGAAATACGCATAGGGGAAATACATATCTTGTAGTCTAATTTGAAAACGATGATGAGCACAGTGATAAACAAATTATATAAACCATGCATTTACCTATGATAACATAATAAGAAACATTGTATCATCACTAGAGTGAATTAAATAATATTCCTAAAAACAACAATTGATAACTCTCAGGCACCTGTGTCCCGCGCATCCTTTGAAACTTTGGCTCAAGGCGGACTTGTCATCAGAGGACAAATTTTGTTTTAACTTTTATATATTTTTTTTATTATTTTTTGGCAAATAATTTTGTCCGACTTGAGAGATATCCACCTTAACGAGGTTTTAATATATATATATATATATATATATATATATATATATATATATATATATATATATATATATATATATATATACATACATACATACATACATACATACATATATTTACCCCTTAACAGTCAATAAATTTAGAGGGTCCCATGTTAAAGTGAAATCCTCGATAAGTGAACAACAGAACATATGGGATTAATTCCAATAAAACAAGCCCGACCCCCAAACTCCACTTTTTAAAAGACATAACTGTTAGTAAAATAACATCTTAATTTTATGATGGTACATGCACACAATTAATATACTTAAGAGAAATAGAAATACGGTCATAAATTAATGTCCATTCCAAATAATGGACTCAACTCCCTCCCCCTCTCACACTACACTGCCGGCTCTTCCCTCTCAGAGAAATTTTTGGGGGAAAACCACTAAATTTTAATAAATAATACCTCAAACTAAAGTTAGGATAATACAATTGACATTGCTGGATTCCTTGTAAGACCAGGAATATTTTGAATATAAATGTCATATGTTTTGCACAAAAGATAACATAGTTACCTAGAGAAAAAATTTTATCTAAAATTTGTATGTTTAATGCAAAATATATGATGTTTATATTCAAAATGATCACCAAATTATAAGAATTCCAGCAATGTAAATTATATTCTGACCGGGTAATTTGTATGAATTTTATGAGCTAAAACAAATCTCTTCAGTTAATAAAAAAAAAATAATCTTCACGACACTATCTGTCAATCAAAGTACCCCACCTTGCCTCCCCCCCTCTTCCAACCGCGCGGTCAGTCCCAACCCTCCCCCCCACCCCCCACCAATCCTCCCTTCAAGAGAAGAGTGGGTGAAAAAAATAAATTTTAACATTTTCTATTAAATAATACCTCAGATTAAAGTTAGGATAATATAATTGACATTGCTGGATTCCTTGTAAGACCAGGAATATTTTGAATATAAATGTCATATATTTTGCACAAAAGATAACATATTTACTCAAGAGTGAACATTTTATCTAAAATTTGTATGTCTAATGCAAAATATATGATGTTCATATTCAAAATGATCATCAAAATATAAGAATTCCAGCAATGAAAATTATATTCTGACCGGGTAATTTGTATGAATTTTATGAGCTAAAACAAATATCTTCAGTTAATAAAAAAAAAAATATATTCTTCACAGGGTAACAGATGGTCGGTCGGTCCCTCCCTCCCCCCCACCCCCCACCAACCGTCCCAAGGAGATGTGTGGGATAACCACTAAATTTTAATAAATAATACCTCAAACTAAAGTTAGGATAATATAATTGACATTGCTGGATTCCTTGTAAGACCAGGAATATTTTGAATATAAATGTCATATATTTTGCACAAAAGATAACATAGTTACTCAGAGAAAAAATTTTATCTAAAATTTGTATGTCTAATGCAAAATATATGATGTTTCTATTCAAAATGATCACCAAATTACAGTATAAGAATTCCAGCAATGTAAATTATATTCTGGCCGGGTAATTTGTATGAATTTTATGAGCTAAAACAGGCAGTCAGGCAGGGTGGCGGGTGGGCAAAATCTAAAAATAGCATCTCGAGCCGGACACTCACCGCGTATATGTGGAAAAAAATCCGTGTTAAGTGAAAGTTCAGCTCTGGCAAGGCACCGCGTATATGCGAAAACGCGCTAAGTGAAACCGCGTTAGGCGGGGTAAAATATATATATATATATATATATATATATATATATATATATATATATATATATATATATATCTTGATAAAATCACACGGGAAAAGGGAAACAACGGAGCACCTTAGCTTTTGTCTTTATTCAAGACATCTTCAGTTGCCTCTGAAGATGTCTTGAATAAAACAACAAATTATAAGATGTTCCATTTTTCATATATATATATATATATATATATATATATATATATATATATATATATATATATATATATATATATATATATATATATATATATATATATATATATATATATATATATATATATATATATATATATATATATATATATATATATATATATATATATATATATATATATATACATCCTAAAACTGAGAGGAGACCAAAAATAAAACAAAATTAGATTTGAAAATCCTGTATTGCACTAAATCATAAACAGCATAATTCTACATTACAAAACTGGAAGGCCAAAATATGATGTAGTTTATACTGAAAGACTCTATTTTTCAACTCTAGGATATATTTTCTATCTTTTATAAATATTACAAAGGCACAATATATCTAATTATACTGTATATAAATATAATTGTATTGACTAAAAAAAATTCAAATTAATTTCTCAGCAAAAAAAACTTAACCATTGTCCTTCTATGAGACATGTATGTGTGTGTGTGTGTGTGTGTGTGTGTGTAAGAAATCATATAATTTTCTTTATAATATACTATAAAATCAAACTTTGCTACCCAAACCATATTCTGAAAATCCCATTTCCATTTCAATCAATGACTAAAAGATTTAATACTATGTAAATGAAGGACTGAGCCTGACCCCATTTTATGGTGAAGCTCAGAACTAGGCAACTTGCATATTATATTACAAAGTCCATGAATTGAAAACCTCAGTAAACCTGCAGACATCAGTGGCTGGGACTAATTCATGAATGTGTTAAACCTTCCTGTCATAACTAACTCCCTGAACGAGATCTTTAAAAATGGAGGACAATGAATCAAAACATCACAGTAGCCTATTTACACCTCGCCTATTAGCTAGGGCAGCCATACTGGATTGCAGACTTCACTTCTCAATCAATTCCTCAATTCCTGCTGACTTCCACAATACTCACTCGGAATATGGATAGATGAGCCACTTAGTTTCATACAGTACTCAAGTAACGACATACGATTTCAGGAACAATTCTTCATTTTTGACCTAACACCTTAAATTTAGAGGAACTCATACCTGAAGTCAGCTACAAAAATAAAAAATTAGGCACTAAATGCTCTTACTGTTAACATGACATGCACCCCCCTAAGGGAGAAAACCCTACTTTCATGTTGTAGGGGACAAGAATACTTTTACAAGCTCCCCGTTATATTCAGAGCTCTCCAACGTTATGGCAGGCATTGGGGAGGACCAGTTTCAAGCAAATAATCCAGTACTTCTTGGAGTTTAGAATTCCCTTAGGTGGGCCATCAAATTATTGATGCCCTGATGCTTCAGCCACAATACTGAAAGTTGGGCCTTTCAAGAAGTTATAAATGCAGATTTTACCTTTCCATAATGTTTTAGATCAAAGGAAATCATAAGTCGAGCAATATTATATTTCCAAAAATTTATGAAAGGTCACAATTCAAATATCAAAACCTAGCCACTTTATTTCAAAACTTTTTCACATTCCCAAAGCATCAAGAGTTTGCTTTGTTAGTCTAGACCATAATTAGCTCAATCTGTTCACTCTATTTGTGAAAATCAAAATTAATTCTGTTCAACAGGTGCAATGGAGTCTAAGGAAAGACCCTTGATCACTACTGATTTTGAAGGTTGCATGTTAGCGTGTTCTTATTCAGAAGTGCTTCCCCTCCTTCTGTTTGAGAAATTATATTTTCCAGTTTAAAATTACTAATCTTTGTATGAAATGAGTTCCTAGGATATTTTAAAAGATCTTGGGGCTTATCTTCAAGAATCATTAGAAGAAAGGGATTTTATAACAATCTATTAGGATGAGTGATTAACTCTAGGCTCCTTTCAGGGAGTAGTTAATTCAAACAGACACTAATAAAGTGATTTACATTGTTTCACAGGCAGGTTTCATTGATTACTGGGAGAACTTTGGATTTACTCCCACATTAGGGTTTTCAGAGGGAACATCTAGAATGAGTTGGTTGGCCTTTCCATGGAGAAAGTTCAGCTGTTTTACAAAGCTGGATTAGTTTTTTCCAAGAGGGTGGTGTCTCACTGACAGTGTGAGGTGATTGGAAAATTAGCTTTTGCAGCCCCCTTTGAGTAATTCCTACATTAGGTTTGTGGTTTTGAAACTGAATCAGTCTTTCCTTGCAAAATTCCGAGATGAGACTGTCTTCCCCCATAAATAAAAATTACAATAGGTGGTGGAGAAAGAATGAAACAATGGTCACAGACTTGTTCATTTGGAGAGTTGTGTTTAACCATTCTTCAGGAAACCATGGCAATAGACCCTTACAATAACCACATTAAATCATCCCATCCAATTATGCCAGCTGATGGACTTCCTGACAAATTCCCATGCATTCTGTTACTAAACATAAAATAGCACAGAGTAAATTCTCAAAAAATATTATGTGTGTTTCCTCATTCTAGGATAGTACTTAGTGAACCCACAAGACATTGCCCCCAAAATACTTCTAAACTTATAATTCAGGCCTCACCAGGATATCTCTACCATCTAAACCCAGACACCTGCATCTGGTACAGTATACGGTATAACACTGTTCTTTGACAGTGCTAAGTCAGGCTAAGACAGTCAAAATTTAAACAAAATTTTCCATATGGTATAAACAAAGGTTAACCCTTATCAATATTAAAAAATACTGAGAACTGTAAGGATCAGTAATAAGACTCCTCTAGCGATTTAATGTAGAGGCTAAGAGACTGAGTTTGTGTTCCCTCTGAAGTGTACTATACAAGGCACAGCAGCCAGTAAGCCATCTGCACAGCATGGATTCACGGAAAGAAATCCAATGGGGCTGACCAACCTAGTGCAATATCAAGATTCATTGCTGTTAACTTTAATGTGCGACTGTTACTTTTGAAAGTCCTCTTCAGGGACTTGTTAGTCCCAGTCAATGAAGTCTATATGTTTGCTGTAAGAAGCAAGTTGGTTAGTGAAGGGTGTTAAGCCATAAAATAAAATTCTAAGAAAGCAGCGTTTTTACAGTGTCTGGGTCACGAGGCAACAAAGAACTTGGGTCACTGTAGCCATGGTTGGGGTCATGGACAATGGCATGAAGCTTGGCATACACTGATGTTATGGCCTCTGCTGTTCGTTGCTGCAAGGTTCGACGAAAATTAGAGCTAAGTAAGAGACGTGTGTGAGGAAGCATCAGATGGTCAGGTGCTGCCAAGAAGCCATCAAGTTTGCTCTGGAAACAACAACAAAATAAAAAATAAGCTATCTTTTCACAATCTTTCATCCTACAGTTTTGAATGAAAGAAAAATCACAGGCAATATAAAGGGAGAAAAACATAAGGTGTGAAACAAAATATCTGGTACGCTAAAGCAATTCCAGCCAAGCCTGTTAAAAGAAAAAAGATGATAAAGAGACTAACAAAACTTGGAAAATCTGAAGGCTTGTTATGAGCAGGTAATGTAAAAGAAAAAAAAAAGATTTCCTGTTGGCATATAGAGAATGAAGATAAGGTTATCTAACGAAATTTATAAATTAAATAAAGGTAGTGCATCAATTATCCATGTCTCCATGCTTTGGCAGTCTCCAAACTCCAGCCATTTCAACCTGAGTACAGGTAGAAAAAACACACACAAAGTAGTAATCAAATGCATCAGGATTGTTTGAGCAAAATGCACCTAAAATAGTTCCCAGCAAAGCCACATTATTGTATGAGGATATCTTAAAAGAAATTTATTAAGTAAATAACAACATTAACTTATTTTCCCAACATCAAGTGGCATTGGGAAACATTTGACTAATGTGAAATAGCTGATGAATGGCATGTCTTTGCTGTGCAGTGTTAATGTTGAGATATACCATAGGTAATGATCAAGTAAACCCACAACAAACCATTTTGGTATTGGCTGCTGCTGCACTCCTACAGCCTTATCACTTTAATTTAAAATTTCCTCTTTCAGTTGCCATTGAATATTTCTTACTGAAATGATAACAGACAATAGTACCGTACAAAACCTTACTGGAAGGAACCATAGTGCTGTACCCATTTTGACCACTCTTACAACATTAAAATGGTAAGCATGTAATAATATTCAATAACCACTTAAACAAGACTCTCCTTGAGCCACTAAGTTTCTCATTGCCCACTGTTCTGCCTCATGTGGCACCTTGTCAAATATTTTCCCGATATATTTCTCTTGTAGTTGCCTGGCCAAAAATATTGCTGCTGTAGTTCCCATAACTGGCATAAACCCAAACTGCATTTTGTTAATGTCTACCTCCCCTTATTACATTCATAATGTCTATAACCCAATCTAATGCCTTCAGGCATTAATCAATTCAGTCAACAGTAATGTATCAATGACGTCAGATGCTTTCAGCATTTCAAAAACAATTCCACAGCTTTCAGATGCCTTTCCATTCTTCAATTTGTCAACTGCTTCCTTCACCCACTTTCTTTTAATCCTTGGGCATGGTCTCTGTACTGTACTGGCTCTGCTGCTCCTCTGCCGACCCTGTCCCATTCATACTCCTCATTCACCACCCATCTTCTGTCTACTACTCTGTTTCACCACCATGTTACTGCATGCCTGGCTGGGCCTGGCCACACATCTTGTCAGCTGGACTTTGCAGAAAGTTCTTTATTTTGGCCAAGCATTTCACTACACTACTCCTCACACTATAGCTGGCTGATTCCACCCTTCAATTTGCACATACTCCTTCTCAGATCAAACACATTCCTTCCCCTGCACATTTTAAGCAGCAGGACACACACAAGCAATCTGTGCTGCAAGGCAATTGAGGGGATAGAGTCACATGATAAAACAAGAGATACATCCCAGTAACTGTTTGACTCACACTTTTTATAGAAAAAAAAAAGATAATAGTTGCAGTGAGCAATGATTTTCCCAACAAGCAATTACTCTGTATAACAACCATTACCGGTAACTAATCCACACATATACTGTAATCTACTGGACAATGAAAGTTCTGCCAGGGGAGTTCTGACCAAGGTATTTCACAAGTTCAGAGATGATGCAGTAAGGTCTTCTCAACTTACCATAAAAGCTTGTATAACAAGGGGCTGACAAGCTGGATTTTGTGAGAGTGGTGTTGTCGGTGGATTGGTGATGAATGGGTACATAGAAGCCACACCAACACTGTGACAAACTCCACTGATCTGCTCTTGGGCCAAAGTGTCCAGCTGGGCATCAATCTGACCCTGTATGGATTCAAACAGCTTCAAACTTCACAGCCTATTCTTGATAAGCATATTTATCTTGAACAATATCAGTTGTACATCTTGGAAAAAAATATATAACAGAACAAGCAAATGCCATTCTAATTTCATGATGTTTCATTTTATCTATTTTTCAAATTGTAGTTGTACAGTACTGCAGAAGCAAATTAAAATATATATTTAATTTCACACAAAGACACTATGCCATGCATACCATTCACAGCTAAACTAATATACTCATCCATTGACAAAAGTTGGCTTTCTGTTTCAAAAGCACATTCACCCACACTTGCTGCTCCTGAACCAATGCCTTTCTTAATATCCTGTATCAACTCAGGGAGGAAGTTACAATTTCTGGGTACTCAAGTTCAGCTTATGACACTTAAAAAACTCACCCAACTTAACAAGACACTTGACTAAAATAAATCTGTATACTATTTCTAAAGCTGGTAAATACCAGAGTTGATGTTTTCATCCAGAACCCCATGATCATAACTTTTAGTTAAAAAATACTGCCTCTCCCTAGCTCCTACAGTCCTGAAAACAATTGGTCCTTTTCTTTTTGTCTTATTACCACATGACAGCAAAGCCAAGTGACAGTTAAAGGATATCCTTTAACAGGAAACTGTACCTTTTCCTTAAGAAATGGTTCTCTTGGTCTTATCTGGCCCTGACTAAATTAACTTTCCTAGACTATTACTTTTGGAACAGGCAAGATTCCTACTATAATACAGGCAATTTCCAAGTCAGTTAAATTTCATGTGTCCATCTCACCCATTCCTTATCAAAACAGAACTCATAAAGAAAAATATTTCTGCTACGTGTATCTTTTAATAGTTTTCCTATCTATTACATTAAACCTCTATACCAGTGGTTCTCAACCTTGTTTGCCCCATGCACCCCTTTCACCATATGTCAGAATGTCATTCCCCCCTCCTTTCCAAGATTGTCTGCCTCAAAAAGTGCATTCCAAATAATATGCATATAATACTGAAAATCCTTTATTTTTTCCATATTAGTACATATACATTCCCCCCCTGAAAACCTGAATTCCTCCCCTGGGGGGAATTCCCCCCTGGTTGAGAACCCCTGCTCTATACACTAGACTTCAATGAACTTGAATTCGCTTTTTTTTTTTTACTCTCTGGGATACTCCGGACAGCCCCTCTATTTACTTGACTCGGCCATAAGCTATGATTCCAAGATTAACTTCAGTTCCAGCCAACTTCAAAAGTTGCCTGCTGGGAAGAAGAATGGTAATTGAGCTGTTAGTCACTTTCTGTTAACAGGTTTTCCCCTTGGCATTGATGGGTTACCAGTCCAACAGCCAAGATTGCCAATGGACTCATTTTGCAGGATTACTCAACTTTAATTAACAATTGCATCATCATGTAAAACAAGGTAAATCTGATATTAGTACAGTACAGTACTACAATAACACAAAGATTGTTACAACTGAGACTGATCTAGAAATTACAATTTGTGTTCAAGTCATATGGCTTAAATGATCAGCTGCTATTTCTAAGTTTCAGCAGGAAAGCACAACTAATCTAAGAATTTGTCTCATCTAGCAGCTGTTTCCCAGGAATTTAATCTTTTATATCTGGTGGGGCAATAAATAAGTCACTTGAATCAAGAACAAGGTAAAAAATTTAATTAAAAATTTTTTGCAAATTATACAGCAAATTAAGTAATTCAATTAAAAAAACTAATGTCATAGTACCTGAATCATCTCTAATTTTTCTCCAGTAGCATGTAGAAGAGACAGTGTAGAGTGCAACTGGTGGAAGCAATTCAACAAGTAGACAGCAGATTCTACAGCCCCTAACCCTGAGGCACTCTCATTGATGGCATTCACCAGGGGATCAACTACACAGCTGACAATCTGTCATTAAATAAAATCATTTACCAGAAAAATAATCTTCAATTGGGTCTTGCACAATATGATTCAGTTAATGATTCAGTTCTTTTTAAAGTGATTGTTTTTTACCCAAACACCTTTCAAATAGTAGTGACCCCACACTTTTTATTA
Organism: Homarus americanus; assembly: GCF_018991925.1. Lineage (NCBI taxonomy): Eukaryota > Metazoa > Arthropoda > Malacostraca > Decapoda > Nephropidae > Homarus > Homarus americanus. Next base: position 3,838,144 of record NW_024749779.1, read on the forward strand.
TCTCACTTGAAGGTCAACACCAATTCAATTCATAGTACTTTCAATAAAATGAAAATGAAATTTACTCGTGTCTTACTCAGCCATAGTTTTGGCATTAAAAAGTTATTTAAGTAAAACAGGCAAAATCATTACCTGCTTAAAGTCATGCTGGGCATCATCTGCTATAGTTGCAGCAGTAACTACTTCCGTGAGTAGCCCAAGTGTACGTGCAACACCAGGTGTAGGAGCTAACATCTCACCTGGGGGCTCAATCCGATCACTGACATGACTGACCTGTAGGAAAAATAATTAAGCATTAATCCTGAAATCCCCTATTTCACAGTACAGTAATCATAACATAACCTAAGAATCCAAAGGCAGCACTTACCATTATCTGGCTGTTGAATACTTAATAATATGTCAATATTTAAAAGAAATTTTACCTTACAGAAAAAAATTTTGTAGTAAAATTCCTACTTACAAGAAACTGTGGGGAGTGGCACTTACAGTGATGGTGTGGTGTCAGCCTTCCTGTAATATCCCTGTCAGCCAAGACGGCTAATGTATAACATTTTTAATAAAGTATGTCATTTCAATTTACAGTTAGTTTAGTGAAAAATTGGAGGTTGGAAAGAGTTATATATTTCCCCCCATTTTATCAAGTCTAAAGCTTCCAGAATGTTTTTCATTATTGCGATTTCTTTTTTCTGTATCTCAAAACTCATATGGTACTTTTCAGATTCCATTAATGTGAATTTCCAAAATCAAGCTTCAATATATCAAAAGATACCTGTAATGGTAAAAGAAGATGGATGATTTCAGAAAGACAGTAAGGAGGAAAACAGCCTCTGTTAGTATACAGCATGCCTTGACAATTCGTGGATTTTTAATTCACGGACCTCGATTATTCGCGGATGACATTCTGGATGTACCCAAAAATGTCTAAAGGTAGTTTTAAAGTTGTTGGCATTTTCGCGGCCAGGACAGGGAGCCATTCATTCCAAAGACAGTAATTTCTTTTACCTGTATTGTATATGTTTACGCATGCGCACCCACCCACCCACCCACCCACGCACGCACGCACGCACGCACGCACACACACACGCGCACACACACACGCGCGCACACACACACGCGCGCACACACACACACACACACACACATACAAATAAATAATAATGGGAAAATCCTCTCTCCAAGTAATCAGAAACAAGACAACCAAATTTAGAAAAAATGTGAGTCTACCTTACCCTCAAGTCAATACAGATACCTGTAAAAGAAATAATTGTTCTAAGGGTAAACACAAAGGGAATATACATTTCTTTGTTATTCGCGGATTTGGCTATTTGCGACCATTTTGAGAACCTAACCCCAGCGAATTTTAAGGGCATGCTGTACTTTCTGTAAGGTGTGCATCAACACAAGTACATGTAGAAATGGGTAAAATTATGGAGAGTTGAGAAGTTCATTTGGAGTTATATGTTGTACATCTTGCAATAAAAAAAATTATGAAGCTATATTAATACTACTGAAGAAATAAAATATTCTCTCATACCATAACTGTGCAATCAGGAGCCCCTTCAAGAATGTTTATAAGCCTTGCTCTTACCTGACTCTGTAATGCAGATATAAACATCTTGTGGCTCAACTGGTGAAGTTCATCAAGTGTTGCTACTAAGAGACCAGCATCTGTCACCTGTAAGTACAATGAACCTATGACAAAAAACACATTAATAATAAATGTATGTATACATAAAGACCATGCCAAAATCAATTTCTGCTGAGTATTCAATATTGAAATTTTTTTAAATAATAAAATCAATGTCTCAGAATGTAAAAAAGCATATACCCCTGTACTGTACCTGTATGTGAGACAGTAGTAATAAAATGTAGGAAAATGGTTTGTAGCCTGTCCAATGAAATTTACGTCTTTGTAAGATGGGACGGGGATTATACACAAGGTGTTACAGTCGCAATCCAATGTTTCTTTACCCCTCTTGCTGGAGGGAAGACGAAGCCAAATGTTGAAGATGGGCCAGGTGAACCGACATACACTATGCTTTGTGTTGCCGTTATATACTGATACAGTACAGGTATTCAAAAAATAGTTATAGTCCCAGGGGCACCAACATACCGTATAATGTCATTGTTCTGAATCTTACTTTATACCTGTACTTGTGTGTTTTGCCTGGGTGACTGCGTTGATGTGCTGGTGTGCGATCCCCACCATCATCATGCCTCATCACCAAACTACTATACGAGTATGTCTGTTCACCTGGCCTTTCTTCAACTTTGTCTTTGTCTTCCCTTCAGCCAAGGGGGAAAAACTTTGGATTGTGAATGTACAGTACATCCTATAAGTACTGGTATTTTGTTTTGGGCTACTGCACTAGCAGTACACATTTGTTGTACAATACTGCACTCTCCTCCATGACATTCGGATGGATTCTGAACACTAGATTTGATAAAAAAAAAAAAAAGTTACCCATTCACATGGCAAAATCAAGTGCTGGCAACAGAAGTACTTTTTATAGTGTCCAACCTATCACATTTATGGTGGTACCTACAATGAAAAAGTATAGCTATACTAAATGTCAATATTTCTTATTTTAAATTTCATATTTTCACAATGAAAATCTGTGGTCTGCTGTTAAACTTTTTCCTCTTACAATTGTGAATTTTTATTTTGGGCTAAGAATAGTAAGTTCGTGACAAAATCTACCAATAGTTTTTTAAGAAGCACCAATTGTGACCTTTTTTAATCCCCCTGGTAAGAGCATTGGTCCATGTTCTGGTACATTTACAGGCTCTTCATATCAAGTATCTACCAACAGGGAAATTATACAAAATACTGTATAATAAAAATAAAAATAAAAATAAAAATAAAAATAATAATAATAATAATAATAATAATAATAATAATAATAATAATAATAATAATAATAATATACTATAATAATAAAAACACTGAATTGACCAAAACCTATGACTTGTTCAGTACATGCATGTAGAGGATATAAAATAGATACAGTAACCCACCTCAGTTACTAGTACAGTATTGAGTTATTAGCAATTACTGTATTATACAGCATAGTTCTTTTTAAAACTCTTGTATTCTTAAGGGGGTTTAACTGTTTGTGAATGAATTAGCTTTGGGTCTTTGGTAGTTAAAGTACTGCACTAATGTACAATGAAAAAGAAAGAACACCATATAATTAACGTATTAAACAACCTGTAGGATGGTATTATGGTAAAATCGCAGTAGGTTGCTGATCTTGTATAACTGTACAGGTTTTTTCCTGCCTTCCCGTCTCTGATCAGTCACAATCATTTGCTCTATTCGGGTCTTGAGAGGTCGACAAACACTCTCAGAGATGCTGGCTACAGTAGATCTTGTTTGCTCCATAGGATCTGGAATCAAGAATCCCCTGTGAGTTCTCCTTAAATAGAATACAGTAGCCTCTCCATTAGTCTGAATCGTAAATCATCGAAACACTGCAACAGCCAGATTTTTTTTTCGAGCATTCCGAGAAATTACAGGACAAATCTCTCCATTACAGGTACATAGCGGAGTGAACAGAATATGCCTACTGTAGGCTAGTGTGTAGAGGGTGCATATACAGCAACAGTGCATGTACAATCCCTCCTTCATGGGGGAAAGGAGAGTGACAGTTAGCAACACCTGTACTGTAGTATACAGTTCTGTACAGGTAATTTGTTTACTTACAATATATCTTACATATACAATGGTGTTTGCATAAATAAATTCGTTTCCATACCAGGAAATCTCTCAAATGAGGAACTGCTCTGCACCAATTATTCTGGCTAACAGGGAGAGTTACTGGGCTTTGAATAAAACATTTAAAGCCAATACCAATTCCAATCCTAATACCTGTAATTAGGAAAGGATATATTGAATAAGAATACACTAATGATATTTCATTATTATCAAATTCTGTATATGATATTATTTTTTTTGGGGGGGTATATGTAGGTTAATTTCCTTCCAATATAGTTTTGAGAAATACATGTTATCACTATTTTACAGGTATTTTCCACACTTGTGTGGGTTAGCTATTATAACCTGATGGCATGGTATTTCAGTTGATATCTGGTAAACACTCAGAAAAATATCTACAAAATCTCCCAATATGTGGAGCAAGCCAGGATTGTTTTGTTTCTATTGTAACCAATGACAATTAATGATCATGAAGTTCAGTTGTATTAGCATGGTAAGGAATTCTTTCAATATTCAGTCTATGACAAGGATTGTGTTAGGAGAGAATTATATTTTTCAGGTTAATTTCTAGAATTTAGTCCTTGTCTCACATGTGCCTCAGGTTGTCTTATTATTCATTTCACTTGGCAGTGGCAGTAAAAATTTAATAAAGTAACTCATATTTCCTTTCTTACAGTACACATCAGAAAGTTTCTGTCATCTGGCCATTTTCAAATATTTCTCTAATGATACTTTTAAATTTTTCCATCTTCTATTTATTCAATAGAGTAGTAGGTAAAATGTTTTAATATTTCAAACTTGATATGCTTTTTCCTGATTAAACTGCAGTCATTGTTTTACTATCGATTTAGTCAACCCACTTACCCATATTTGTACATTTTGCAAATAAGATCTGAGCAGCTTCTCGCTCAGATGGCAATGCTTGATGAACCCAGGCCAACATATCACCAACATATCTTAAGGGGTCATGAGCTTGAAGTTCAATGGGACGAGGAGCTCCACCAGGACCACCGATTGTGAGTGCATCTAAGAAACCCCTCACAACCCAACCTCGTCGAACAACTATCCACTCATCGACTACCAAGCTGGAATTAAGGTTTCCAATTACCTTAGCTGCCACAATGAAAAAATAAAATTTTCTAACTAAACTGAAATCAAACATTTTATTTTTACCAATTAATTATAAGTAAATGGAATGATGAAAGCTTTAAAGAAACAATGAAATACATTTTACCTCCTTAAACATCTCTTGTTCACAAACAATATGCATTATCAAAGCTCATTTCATCTTGAAGACTTCTAAAGTCAATCCTCAAACTTTATAATATTGTACAAAATGAATGACTTTATTAACCAAAGCCACTGTCAATAAGCCACAATACATTCCCAACTACAAGGTAATTATGCATGTGTAACTATGGAAACTAAGGAAATACAGTACATACTCCTCAAATACTGTACCATATATACACAAGTCTAAGTAAGTTGATTTCTCAATTAAATTTGCATGGCCACTGTCACTTCTCCCTCATCATGAGATCTGTCTCAATTCTGCATTTTTTTCAGGGGAGGGGGGAATACTCAATTCATACACTAAATTGTACAAATACCGTAAACCTTATAATTTCATTTACTCATCAAATCCTCCCAGGTCCATCTTTACCCTTTCAAGCATCTACTAAAGTATAACCACAATAAACTTTCTTCATAAAACTCTCATTAATAATAATAGCAAAAATAACATGGTTATATGTATAAGTATTTACAAGATGGTTTAATAACTCCATGTATAGTCGATATAAAATTTATCTGTACTTGGGGGTCGATGAATTTCAGAATGAACACTACGACTGTTGTCTCGGTATGGTTGTAAAAATCTTTTGTTCATTGTGTCATATTGTCTAACACAATTTTGTAAGGATAGTTTTTGATGGACTTGCATACATAGAACATTTCATTAACTTTTCCTTATAAAGATACTTATCCCAAGACATCATGAATTAAATTTTTTGTGTGCAGCATAAATGAGTAAAATTCATTTAAAACAAATGTTTGCCTTTAAATTAGAACTTTTTCAACCAAGAGGGTAAGAATCTGGGCATTTTCCTCACCAGACATGTATTTTTCTCTCATAAAAATGTTGCAGAAACTGATGCAACTACCCCAGGCTACAGTTATTCACACTGGCTACATTTGAATCCCATGCATAGAAACACAACGCATCCAAAAGTTGGCAAACCAAAAGTATTATACCAAATACCTGTACTGTACTATACTTTTTCAGGAAGTAACAGGGCTATTAGTTTTAGCATATTTTTTTCTAATTATGTAATCAATATCAATATTTTTTGTGGGTACTGTAAGTAGAAGCAATAAACTATAAATAGAGATTCTTTAGTAAATGATTTTTTTCTAAGCCTTTCAGAAAAAACAGAGAACCATTATCACGTATGAAACAAAAGAGAATTTTAAAAGTAAATTCACGAACAAAGTACAGTACACTAATATTGAAGAACATCTTTTTTCAAGTTACTAACTTAAAGAGGACAGGTCTTTCTTGTAGAGCAGCCAGGGCTTGGGTAAGCAGTGGGGATGGGTCTGGAGGACGACACTGAGACTGACACCACCTGTATAAGCGCTCCAAAGCAGCCTCACGACAGATGTTCATTTGTTCCATCACATCTAGAGCTGTCTTCTGGTGGCCAGTCTATTCAGCAATAAACATTGATAATGGTATAGTAAATATCTAAAGAGAAACTAAGGAAGGAGACAATAAGAAGACAAACTATTGTAAACAAAGTGCTAGCAACATAAAGGATAGACCATGAGGTGATAAGGACAAGTGGGATATGGAGAGTGGATGACACACAATTATCAAATGAGTTACAAAAGAATACACTGAATAAGGTCAAAAGAAAAGTGGAAGCTTAAAGTAAAAGATTAAAAAAGTGAAGGATAAAATACTGTACAGTAATCTATTGGCTAAGCATCAGTGTTACATAAAATAATAACCTCCACAGAAAAGTAATCAATAATGGAAACGAGATCCACCTGCAGAAAACTTACTTGTTCATAAAAAGTAAATATGTTCATTGTTCATGATACTAAGCACATTTTCCAGTAGACCCATAGATTCCCACTATAAAAGGTGAGGAAAGTCCTACAAAAAAAAACAAGCTACCCAAAACATCTTAAAATGTCACAAAATGCTACAAAAATGTTTATAGTGAAAATTTTTGGTATATTCAAGGATTGTAAGCAAATGAACATATTAAGTGAAAAACATGCAGTATAGTACAGTACTGTAGTTTATCAATTTGAAGACTCTTTACCTACCTGAAGCAAGTACTTGGTGTTATTTCGAATCTTTTGTGTCTTCTCCAGAACAGCAAAAAACTCCTGGGTGATCGGTGATTCTCTACTTGAGCCCTTAATAATAGACACTTCCTCAGAAGTCAGTTGGAAATTTTGCACAAAAGCATCAGCTACATCTTCTTCCATGTGTAACTTATTACTGAAAAAAATACAAAAGATGAAATAGAATGATTTCAAATTAAAATAAAATAATTAAAAGCATACAATATACAGTTGGCCATCAGTATTTATGAGGGCTACGTTCTTGAAAACCTCCTTAATGCAGAATTTGTTGATGCAAAAATCTTGGTTCATTGGGATGACCGAAAATAGATGGGAAATGGCAACACTCGAAGAACAATGACTTCAATAAACACTTTAATGCATACCAGTAAATACTACTAAACTATAGAAATAATGTGTTTTATTAACCTTCGATGATAATAATGATAAGCTGAGGCAATCCATGCAACAGTGACAAGTGCACCAAATTTACATTTCAAGAAAGCATATGTCAGTTTTAAAAACGAAAATACCCATAAAATGTCATCCATTATGGTAAACCAAGCAATTTCATTTTCACAATTTTCCAGTTCCACATATTTCCATCTCTTATGAGAGTAGCCTGACATACTTAGCTGCACATCATTACAGTACAGTACTGTATAAGAAAACTTGTTATGAATGCATGAAATGCAAATTTCTGACAAAAACATGCAGCAGCATCACAACATTATACTGTATGTATGTGTATATACTGAATGAGCATAAAGGAGCCAAAACCGTCCATAAACTAAAACAATCATTGGCTGGAAGAGACAAAGATGCTTGAACTACAGTACAGTATAATGATGCTGGTTCAAGCATCAGGCTGCTTGTTCTCTGTACTCCTTGTTTGACATCTAAGTTTTTTGTTCTCACAGTGCCCTCAAACAAACACAAAGGCGACAGAATTGAGTTTAACAGTGTTATAGGAAACAAAGTGCTGAATGCCCCCCCCCCAAAAAAAAATAATAATAATAATTCTGCAAATATCATATCAAGGAAAGAGTATGAGGAACTGAAGATTCCACACCCCTGTGATTTCACTGTGGCTTGGCTTCAAATATTTAAAAGTTTAAAAAGCCACTGGAGAAAAAATGTCAGTATTGTACACAAAGAGGCACAAATTGTTCATACAACCACCACCACCTCCAGCCAGCCACTTTCTCTTACAAATTTACAACTTTAATGTACAAAATTAGCACATAAAATTTTAAACTACTAAATAATTATCAGACAATCAGGCAAAATCAAGCAGTGGGAAAAATCAAATACATTTAACTTAAATTTTTTGTAAACCAAAGCTTCATACGCCAGAACCTACATCTAGCAAATAACCTTATGAAGTCACAAACAAATCAAATAATTAGGTTTCAGGAATCAAATGATTAATTAATCCCTTCCCTGATATTTGCATCAGAGAGGGACAACTTGACAGCTAAAGTTGCTATTGAAAGCCAGATGTCTATCACGAGCACAATTGTCAGGATCTGCTATTTTGGATTTAGCTTGACCCATTTTCAGTACAGTATTTATCCACTTTTTATCAAGTGCACACTTACCTACTCTTGTTTACTTACATGGCTGTCCACCATATCATCTTCCTGTTTTTGGAAGCTATGTGTTACTGGCCCATTTAATCTTTAGTGCTTTAAAAGGGGTTGTGCTGGAGCTACACATCCAAGTGGTACAAATACATTAAAACAAATTTGACTTGATTATGAAAAATTGAACGAGCATGACTGCCCATTAAGGACTGTATAGATAAAGTACGTTGCTTACCATACCTTCGGTACACGAGGAGTAATTGTAGATGGCACTACACTCAACAGCTTTCACATCCAACTTTGTAAATTTAGATATATACCCATTTACAGATGAGTATCTTCATTTTCCCCCCTGTTGTTAGATGTTGCTTTTAAAAAAATATTAATGCCAAATATGGACAGTTTATGGTTCTGCCCGGATAAAAAAAAAGGACCAATTAACAGTTTCATATTTTACAGGAGAATTGACTCTCCAGGGAATGCTGCATGGAAACAAAATACAGTATGTGGTAGTACTGTATGGTACACCATATGCATCCAAATGGTTAAACACCCACTCACTTCAACAGTAATTTAACTTCAAAACACTTTTTATAAAGTTATAACTCACCTTGAGTCTGCACAACCTGCTTCCCTGAATTCAATTATTCAGACTCAAGTTGAGTGATGCAGCAAAAGTACCTGGAGTGACGCAACTCGCGTGATCTGTGTATATGCTGCTTGAAAAATCCAGTTTCTTGGGAGTTCTGGTTTGTTAATGTTAAAATTACAGAGATTTTTGAAACACAGTGCAGACAGATATATCAGTTACACCTCCTCACCTCTGATTCTGAAGTGAGGTTGTCTGATGAATAAGGTGGCGGGTCTCAGATTTTGTTGCCTGTAGTCTGTGTTTCATGTCCACACATACCTCATTCATCGAGCTAACCTCAGTGTAAATATCATCAACAGCTTCCTTTACATCTCGCAGGGCATGAACAAATTCCTGAAAATTATTTAATGTTCATTAAGTCTAAGATCTGATATTCGTATGCATACTTTCGCTCTCTCTATTCACCCCCAGTCCCCCCCAAAAAATAAAACACATAACTTACATGGTTAATCAATGTATTTATTAACCCTTTAGCAGGCATGGGCTCCCCTCAGCTGAATAAAATCGTTTGACATTAGCCAGAATAAAATACATTAAGGAATGCTTGGGATTTTTATTCAAAGTAGTCAGAATACGGTATGCCTCTACATTATGATAAGTACTTTGATGCTAAAAAAAAATTCATTCAATGACAGTAGAGAAAGCCTTCAAGTATGATTTATGAGTTTCTTCAAAATATTTTGATCACCCAGGTTGCAGTGGTTACAATAGCTTATATGCAACACTGTATGTAGTAACAGCTGCTTGACCAGGCTACCACCTGGGAAGTATGGTTGCACACTGAACTGTAGGGTAGTAGTTGTTACTGGAATTAACCAAGGGTAAAAAGAAGACCATAATGTACTGTACTTACTTCACTGATTCCAACACTACGTTTTTCAATCTCTCCTCTTAAATTCCTGCGGCTCCTCAACGTATTATCTGAGAAAAATGTTGACAACTCCTTCAATGCATCAAGTGTATCCTGAAACAAATAGAAAATAAATTTTATAACCAGGCCTACAAATAATTTACAAATGCACAACCCTCCCAATTTTTTACCTACCTGTCCAAGTACTTGCCAACAGTAAGTAAGAGAACTAATTAACTGCCCAAAAGGCTAATTAGCTGACCACTGGTTAAGCAGAAAGTGTAAAGTAGCTACGTATATACCATACAGTATATATATTATTTTTAATCTTTGTCTGATATATTAACTTTGTAGTCATGTGAAGCAGGGATGTAACTTGCCCAAGGTGACTAAAATAATGTAAAGGTGACATGATCTTACTAATTGGCTGTTTAGTTTTACCCGGCAGGTAAGTTGGCCAGCATTAGGGGATTAATATGTACAGTATTATGTTCAGTAAGGCTGGATTAATTCACATCAAATTAATATGGCTATACAGTATTAGGGTTAATTAGATCAGGTTTATAGTTTCCTTCTATGAAGTAAAGAATTGTTCAGAAACCAAGTGGCCAACAAAACTCAAGTTGCTGAAAAATCTTAAGCTTTTTGGTTACTGTCTGTCACTTCGCCTCTTGTTAAGTATCACACTTTAACAATGATATGTCTTGCACATATTGCCTTTATTAAACTACTACTGTAAGTGGTTGGTAAGTATAATATAGACACTGAGGACTGCAACCAGGACCAGCTCTAGCTGTAAGCAAACTAAGCAGCTGTTCAGTGTCCTAAGAGGAGAGAGGTAAATACTATACAGTAATATAGAAAACACCTACTCCTCAACCCAGCAACAAAATATAGTTTCCCAAGTAGTGCTTTTCTGCCCTTTGCAATGGAGCTAACCATTTCCTATGAAAATGGTTTGGTATATGTTATGGACCATTTCTCTTCCTTCAATAGCTATTAACCCTTTGGCTCCTGGAGATTTCCCTAAGCAGATTAAATCTTCTGGCACTAACCAGAATAAAATTCTAATGTGTGACAATCAATGGGAAGAGATTAATTTAATTAGTTTTTAACACTGATTTTCCCAAAGCTGAGTAAAATCTCCTGGTGGTAGCCAGAATAAAATGACAATCTGCAGGAAAAGATTAATACCATTAAAGTGATCGGGGCTTTGACAAAGAGAAAATGTGGGATTAAAATATATAAAACACAGTATTTTAACTTATTTGTATAAATTATGAGGGTTAGCTGAAATGTTTATTTCACTTTCTCAACAGCTATCAGCAGTGTCAAAAACATCCAACCTCACCACAGAAAATTGCAAGAGTGTTACAGCACTAGCCTAGCCTAACCCAATCTAATCTAATCTAACCTAACATTTTTCCTCTGTTTAAAGCAGTGCCATTTTTATGGGGTATGAATATTTAAGGAAGAGAAGGCAGCCATAACTAAAAAATAATGCCATTGCACAAGAAACAGTTATCATCAGTGGATACAAAATATATATATATTTTTTTTTAAGGAAAATCCTGTTTCATCGCTTGATTGAGGAGCCCATGTTAAATATACACATTAAATATTTTCCAGAAAATATTTTAAAAGTTATATTAAACAAGGAGTGCACTTTTGGGCATTTTCATGAGATAGGAAAGCATTTATCTTCAGTGGTGACATGATTTGCAGTTGGTACGGTAGTTCAAGAGTGTTCAAGCTAACCTGATCTTCATTTCCGTCGCAAATGAGCTGTTTTGGAGATTTGACCCCCCAATTACCAACAATATTGGTTGCACAAAGTGGGCAGGGCTTTGAAGTGGAGGGAAATTGTGGTGTAAAAACACACAAAAAACACTGATGAAATTAAATCTAACGAAACCCCCTAACCAGAGAAACCAGAAAGAACCTCACCTGACCTAACTTCCAAGTCCCCCTAGAAACCTCCATTGTGTAAAAACCTTACCTTAATTAACAGATGCAAGAAGACAGAGTGATGCTACTAGTAGGATGAAGTGGTGGAGAATAGTCTTGTGATCGTTGTACATTATTAGGCTTGGAACATGTATAGAGCGAAATATTGTTGGTAATATATATATATATATATATATATATATATATATATATATATATATATATATATATATATATATATATATATATATATATATATATATATATATATATATATATATATATATATATATAAAGGGGATCCCGAGTTACGAACGGGTTCCATTCCTAAGAAAGTTCTTAAGTCGAAAATGTATGTATGTCGAAACACATGCTGTGCATACTATACTTACTGAACAATGTTAAAAATCCCACTATATCATAGCATAAGTCCTTATATACAACTAATATCACTTATTTAAGAGAAAAGAAGAAATAGAATGACAAAATACAGTAAATGAAAGTAAAAAAAAAGTCAAGTAAATAAAAGACTTTAAATTTAAAGTTTAACCTCATTCATATCAGCGGGTGTTCGTAAGACAGGGACCCCCAAACCTAACCTTACAAAACCTAACCTAACCAAACACAACTTAACCTAACCTAAGCTAGCCTAAGCCTAACCTACCCACCTGTGTGCTTACCTTAATTAGACTGATAAGACTCGGAGTTGGGGTCATCGGAGTACTCTTCGTCATCCACAGGTGTACCAAAGGTGTTTTTCAGCTTTGTATCGATAAGGGTGGTTACACTTCGCGCTAGTAACCTCCGTAGGTAAAACACCGTGTTCGTGTAGAAATTTCCATGCTTCTCCGTCTTTACCATAATAATCGATGTGAAATCTGGTGATGGTTTGGAAGTAATTCATATCTCAGCCATTGCACAAGGTAGACATCGTGGAAGTAAATTCAAATTCAAGCGGGTAGCAGCAGGGGCCTATCCCGGGCTGCGATTAGTTGATCCAAAATCATACCCTCCAATCAACGTCCAAAGAACTGTGCAGTGTCAGACTCTAGCGCATTCGCAATGCAGCATAGTAACCAACAAACGAACACACAGGAGCTCTCTCGGACGGTGGTAACATAAAAACTTAGAAAAAATACGACAATTTTCCAAATATTTATTGCAATTTTTTCGGAAAGTAATCATTTGTGCAAAAATGCTACAGAAGAAACGAGTCTTGGAATGTCTAAACTACTGATTCCAAAACTTAAAATCCTAAAATTCACTGGATGACAAAAATGATAATAACATCGTATTAAGTTTAGAGGCGTGCCTCTTAACATTTCCCATGATTGTTGTTAATAAATCAATTATTACATACAAGATGACATTTCTAATAAAACTTTTAAACTAAAACATTATCAATATTTCTACATAAGCAGCAAAAAGAAAACTTAGGAAAGTCCAGGGAAAATCTGTCAAATGCACCACATCCCAGGCAGTCTGTACAGAGGTTCTTTACAGACTACCTAACCAAAATATGACTTAGAAAACTTGATAAAACAACAAACCTTATCGTTTTCTAGTCTGGTTTCAAGAATTTTATTGATTTTCCTCGAAAGAGGGTTATTCTGGGGCTTTTCTCCACTTGCATTCTTGGTTTCTGCCTTCGTGTCACCTCCCATCTTGTTTACATCAATATTTCCTGGTTACATTATATCACTACATTTAACACAATACTGCTCTTAAGCTTACCAAAACTTAATAAGTTTCATTTTGATTTATAAGTTCCATTATTTCATTAAACAGATACAAATATATAAATATTCATTATTTTTTGTATAGTTTTATACATTTTTGTATAGCACGTAATTAACACCCAACAGTTGTGTTATGTTGACAGTCGTCGAACCTTTAAACAACTACAACTTTAAAAAGATCCTCTCGTCATTGTCGTACTTTTATTTTTATTAGTTATATCATCACTCGTGCTTTCTTTCACTTGTAACAATAACAATAATCTAATTACAGCAGCGATAACAGAATTAAAACATCATTTATCTAAAGTAAGGATTTATTAGGTTCAGCCATTGAACGATGGATTACCGCTATTGATCATGTCCCTACCCAGACATTCATACAAACTTTTCAACAACAAAAATGCATAAGGTAAGAAAATTTTCCTTTTTCACCACTGGCTTGCTAGTCGGCGCAATACACAGTAAATATCCCTCCTCCTAGTCACAGGCCTGGCATTTGACATTATTAGGGACCTGCCACTCTTTGCCATAAACAGATAAAATGTACCGGGAACTTTCCCCCCACACACTCATCATTCTCTCACTTTATGTAACTTGACAAAACCTATGACCCTTCAGGCTTTTACGCCCTTAATGTACGAGCCATAAAGGCAAGTATGAACTTTTCATACTTCCCTGTTGGGCGCTGTAAACGCTTCTGCGCTTCACCTTGCACAGGATGTAAGGGGGTGCCCAATAAACTAGCCCCCTCGGGGTCAAATCTGAATCTGAATACACAGTATTGTCCGGAATATTGCTCCACCCATTCACTTCTAAATGAATGAAACTTTTGTATATGTTTGATAGCATTTTCTCTTGGAGAATGTCTTATATTTCATTCTATTAAAAACATTAGGCTACCGTTGTTTGTATACCAGTACAATGCATTGATACTCAAACTACGACGCCATGTACGCAACTCGTAGTTAAAGTGAACATTTGTTTTACTAATCAATATAAGCCCTTGCTTGTCTGCTGCGATTCCAGGTCTGCTCTCGACGGGATCGCATTTGGATCAGGGGAAAATAAGGACCTCATCCTCCGAATACGAGGGTTAACATCCACTGTGACATTCCTATGGATACCCAGTCATGTCGGTATCTTGGGGAATGAGGCAGCAGATGGCCTTGCCAAGACTGGCTGCAACAAGGCCACACCTGACTACGTTGTTCCTCGAACACTTTTACAGCTTAGGACCCAAATTCGCCGCAAACAGAGAGAAGCTCGGGAGGCAGCCATCCCCCTGGACTCTCCGCCCACCTGGTACGATGTCCTCCGTAAACTTCCTGACCTCTCGTACGTCTATGGGAAAGGGTCGCGGAAAGGGGACGTGATTGCTGCCCGTATCATCATTGGGTATGACTTTGCTTGGGAGATTGGTATCCCGCATCCCCTGAGCAACGCTCTTGTGCATTATGTAGAAGACCCGACAGCCGCACCCTTATCCACTACCTCCTAAGATGTCCCCACACACAACGCTTCCGTGTCGCCTGCTGGACCACCACTCCACGACCCCCGCTTCCTCTATCAAGGAATAAACAATTGAAATTGAAAAAAAATTGAATCAATATAAAATTAACAGTCAGTTTAAAATATGGTTTGGTTAGATTAGTTTTAATAGAAGGAAACAGGTTTAAATTTCCTAAAGCCTAGAGCCGAAATTATGAAGATTATCAGTTTTTTTTTCTTACTGGAGACTACTGTATATGAGAAAACGTTGAACTGTTTAAGAACACTGCTAAAATAGCTTGTTATTACATTGAGACTATCGTACACAGCCAAAGTTGTCAAGGTCCTACGTAGATCCAATTACTCTGAAGGACAAGATTATTCTTAACAATCTTGTGTAAGTTCATACAGTATACTGCATATTATACAACTGAACGTGGCGGCTGTAACTCCCCTCAAAAAAAAGGAAAAGGCTGATTGTCGATTTCTTGTGAGTCTCAGTTTCTTAGATACTGATGGATACTATTGACATTCTAAGCTCCATCGAAATCCATTCCTATTTGTTTGAGACTAATAAATATGTTGGGTGGGGGATTGTGGGGGGGGGGGTTATAGAGGGGAGGGGTGTGTGGGAAGATAAATATTTCTGTAATAACAACCATACCCCCTGTAAATTTATATAAGATTTTATATTTACTTATTTTTTTTTCAGAACATTTATCATTATTTGTTAACTGGATATTTTCCTGATCTATTTAAGAAATAAATTTAAATACAAATTATTTCGAGGGGATGGAAATGTTTTTGTTTAATCTTCACGGAATATCCCCAACCCATCCACACAATCCCCTACACCCACTCCCTACACCCCACACCTCTACATCCACATAGTCCCACCCTCACACCCCCACTGAGCCACCAGATACACAACTGGTTCTATCCATTGATCCACACTACAGTTTCTAGAGAGAGAGAGAGAGACTGCTTAATGGTCACCCACCCTACGTGACGGAGTATATAAAACTTCCCGTATACAAAGGATGAATTGGTCGACGTTGCTTATATTTCACATCAGTTTATGGAAGGAGGGGATGTTATTGTTTTTTGGCGTCAACAATTATATACATTTTATTCATCAATAATTTGTTTATATATATATAGAATTGTGTATTGGTTCTGTTTACCTGTACATATATGTGCATCTGTACCTGTCTTTGAGTTAATAAATTTAAATACTCTTATTGAAATCTAGATATCTTTGGGGGGTCTGGGCGTGATGAGGTGAGGAGGAGGGGGAGGGGGAGGGGGAGGGGGGGGGAGAGTATTAGCCTAGAATCAATGTGCATGATCCATCAGTCAACACCAGGAGCTAATTAAAGTAACGTCTGAATAGTGTGGTATTTAAATTCATCTCAAGGTGCGTAAGACATTCATCATGAGCATTATAAATAAAACACGACACTATCATTAAGACCGAAACCTTTCTGGTATAAAACTTTTTGAATCTGGGTTCTCAAAGTTTTGTAAAAGGACAGAACATATCCAGTTATAGTTGAGTCTCAAGTGTATTTTCGACTCCCTATTAGATGATCCTTTCGTCACACAGTCTTCGCCACTTATAAGCCACACAGACAAGCGGCCTCGAAATTCCTAACTGGGAACTTCACTGGGTGCGTCCCTTCCCCCGCCCCCCACAGAAACATACAAACCAGGCAATTAATCTGTGGTCATCCAAGATATAAAGTTAACGCTTCACCCCGAACACGTCAACATGGATAAATGAATTTAAAAATGTATTTTCTTTGTTTCTAAAACCTATCCGTGCATTTGTTTTAGTTACGAACATGGTGGAATATATAACATGATAATGGAGCTTCAAAACAGACCACTGCTCATTTGCACCGAATATTCTACCAATGGGCGTTGACCAGAGAGATTGACAGATGCCCACCGTGCCTCGAGGATCGCCTCCGCTGACAGTATGTTGAGAAGGTGGAGGAATTTTGGGCAAGAGTTGTGCTCACCGACGAAAAAATAATTTCGTCCAACAACCATGGATGTATCCATGTGTGGCGCCGAAACTCAAGGTAGCATACTCATAAAGTTATGTTTGTAACCCGTAACGTGGTTAATTTTATTATGGCCTTTTATATATCAAAATAGTTAATGAAATTCCGCATATCTTACAATAAATAACAAATCATAATTTGACATGAAAGTGAAGAATATAGCAAAGTGATGAGGTCTACATTACATTATTTTAGGAGATATGATCGGCGATCACGGATGGACAGACGGATGGATGGATGGATGGTCGGACGAACGAACAGACGGACAGCATCATTGCTATATATCACCAAACTTTCGGTCCGGGAGGAATACTGACAAAGAAATCTAACGCTGGTGAACAAGGAACGGTGCCACACCCCTAAAGATTACATGGAAAAATACTTTATGTTCTTGAAACGAGGTGGTGGTCTAATGCTCCTTAGGTGTGAGGGCGTTCCTGAGGCCTGAGTGTGAAGACTCTCCCACACATCTAACAAGGGAGGAGATACCCAACTCAGCGAAAGCATTGGTCTCTGATGCTGAGCTGTGACGGTCAACGCTGAAAATTTCAAGATCAAATAGTTCACTATCCAAAGAGACCTTAATCCTAATCGCCCCTGAGGCAATGCAGTCCTGAGCATTACGGTTGGAGCCCATTAAAATTGGGATCCAGTGGTATTAGTACTTACTGGGATTGGGACCCGTTATTATTAAGCTCCAATCCCGATGGTTAGGTTAGGTTGTTACCAATTAGGGCGGGGACCTGTTTGACGAATCAACAGCTGATAGAGAGGACATGAAGCCTCCAAAACACGAAGCCGACTATCTAGTAACCTGTAAAGCAGGATAATGAAACCATAACAGCATGGCGAGGGTCATTTTTTCTGAGTGTAACAAGAACTTTCCAGGAGAGATACGAATGTCTCTAAAACAGGTGAGTGTGATCACTGTACCCACCTGAATGGAAGAGGTGAGAGGAGGGAGGACTCCGATACCCTCGTAGAAGGCGTGAGGGAAAGGATGGGAGAGATTCATATTCAGCGACGGGACCACAGGCGACCACAAAGACTGTGTAAGGATAAGGAGTTGGTTCGACGTCCACGTAAACTAGTGGGGGCATTACGTTGACTCATTGATAGGGGAGGGACACCGACGTCCTCAAAGATGGCGAGGAAATCATAACAATCCTTTAAAACTGTTGTGGGATGCTGATGACAAAAACGATAATCAATGAATACGATAAAATTGGACGTACCTGAGATATGGTGAGTCATTGTCCCTCGTAGAGCTGTTTTTAACTCGCACTTACCTGGAAAAAGAAAAGGAAAAATTCAGTTGAGATTACCTGCCGTCTATCCCACACACACACACACACACACACACACACACACACACACACACACACACACACACACCTATATGATTATTCACACTTAACTTACAGGGACAACTAAGACATAACCAATGATCTTAAGCATTAGTTTAGGCCAAATGGATGACTAAGAGAACTTATTCAATATATCAAGAACACAACAGTAGTATTATTAGTAATTACCTTGCGCTGGTGGCACCGTCTTGACACTTTTATGACACCTCTTGCCACTTGACGATACTTTGGTGTACTCCATGATACACTTTACACCTTGCGATATTTAAAGACACTTTGTAACACTTTACGACACTTTGCAAGACTTTAAAATATTAATAACACTGACACTTTACTACATCAGTGGCACTTTACGACACTTTGATAGACTTTAAAATATTAATAACACTGACACTTTACTACATCAGTGGCACTTACGACACTTTGCAAGACTTTAAAATATTAATAACACTGACACTTTACTACATCAGTGGCACTTTACGACACTTTGATAGACTTCACAGCAGGTTACGACATGTTTCGACACTGTACGCCACTATTGTATGTTGCTTGGACACTTTTATTCGAGACTTTGAAACTTTATGCCATTTTATGACACTGAAACTATGATTGTGGATTTTTACGGCACTTTAGAACACTGACACTTTAGAACAGTTCATGACACCTTAGGGCAGTTCACGACACTTTAGGACAGTTCATGACACTTTAGGACAGTTCATGATACTTTATAACAGTTCATGACACTTTAGAACAGTTCATGACGCTTTAGAACAGTTCATGACACTTTAGGACAGTTCATGATACTTTAGGACAGTTCATGACACTTTAGAACAGTTCATGACACTTTAGGGCAGTTCATGACACTTTAGAACAGTTCATGACACTTTAGGGCAGTTCATGACACTTTAGGACAGTTCATGACACTTTAGGACAGTTCATAACACTTTAGGACAGTTCATGACACGTTAGGATACTGACACTTTAGGACACTTTGACTTTAGGACATTTTTGACTCCTCAGGAAATTTCATGAGACCTCTGGCAATTCATAGCACATTTTCATTGTGATACGACACTTATTAGACTTAATAGCACTTTATCAGACCTACTGGCAATTAAAAGCACTTTATAAAACGTTTGGATATTACATGAATCTTTGTGACATAACGTGACACTTTATCACCTTGTGCTACTTTACGACACTTTATACCACTGTTGGACACGTATGGGTGTTTTGTCGCCCACAATTACTTTTTGACACTTATGAGTTTTCATGACACAAACACTTTTCAACACTTATAAACACTTTGAGTTACTTGAACGTTATGACACGTGTGATCACTTCACAGTATTTATGAAAACCATACGGCACTTAAAACACTTTTCTAAACTTAAAACCACTGAGACACACATAACTATTTTACGACGCTTATAAACACTTTGACACTGGCAAACACTTTGCTACATAAACGAACACTTTATTCTATTACGTTTCCATCACTAATTTTTATTTTTCGAGTAATTTAACCGATGAACCAATATTGGTTGTTCAAAGTGGGCAGGGCTTTGAAGTAGAGGGAAAATGAGGGGTAAAAAAAAATGAAAACCTTACCTAACCTATAAAAATTATAAAACTATAAATAGTTTTCCTTATTCGTGTTTTCGGTGATTAGTATGTGATGGCGGTGTTGCCCTGGTGTTCAGATGTGGACGGACTCATAAACTTGAAAGCAATTCTTAACCTATTTTAGGTTAGGTAAGGTTTTCAAAGGTTTGTTTGGTGTTCCTTTTAGTACTTTAGTCCACAAAATAATAAAAAAAATTGCGACTGAAACGTAATCGAATAAAGTTTTTTTTTCTCTTTCTCCCTATATAAATAGAAAGATGAAGTTCCTTGTTCGACCTAACACCAATCTTTCGATAATTTGCAGACCTCGTCAATTTCAGTCTCTTCGCCGGCTATTTATTTGTCTATAAGCCTTTGTGTACGTCCTTACCGGCACGAAAGGAGAGACAGCACGCACTGAGTTGGTCTTGTCTTGTTAGAGGCCTCTGTTGGCATTCTCGTAAATCCGAAACCGCGAAACAATTCAGATTCAAGACTTTAGCGAACCAGCCAAATCTCGTCACAGTGCTATAACGGACTGGGTTTAGTCGTGTTTTACTCATGTCGCTTTAGAGATCGTTATTTTTATAATATATAATGTATTACGCAAAATTATATGCCAATATTTCAGTTCGTATAATGGTTCGTTTTTGGATGATTGAATCTGATGTATCGAAAACAGTTCAGAGCTGTTCCTGAACCCTCGAAACACCTACGTCATCGGTGTCTCATCGGTGTCAGTCAACTGGTGAAAAAATATCTGAATTGTTTGTATCGTTTATCCTACTCTATATGTTTATTAAAAAAACAAAGCAAAAACAAAAACAAGCGAGAAACGAAAATAAGATAAAACTGTATTAAAGATAACTAATAACGATAGAACACATTTTATATTATTTTCTTATTCCGAAATTGAACGCTTTCGAAGACGTGTGTGTTGTCTGAGGACGAACAACCCAGACCACCACTAAACCAAAGCTACCAACAGACTCAATACATCTGTCTGGTATATTGGGTGGTTTAATATTTTTGACAGACTACAGACAAACCAAAGAAAATCAATCGCCTTAATATTAATTCATGAAAGGTGTTCAAAGTCAAGATGTAAAGCGTTTCTTAGTTTACCTGTGTAATTAAGCAAACTATCAACTACCGTATGGCAGTTTGTCAGTCCTAGCGATATTATATTGTCATTATCATAATAATTAGTCATTACTAATATTATTTATATTACTATGAGTATTATTATTATTATTATTATTATTATTATTATTATTATGGTTAAGTTGTCGTATTTAAGGTTTTGGACAGTCACCGTGATA
Source organism: Homarus americanus (assembly GCF_018991925.1). NCBI lineage: Eukaryota > Metazoa > Arthropoda > Malacostraca > Decapoda > Nephropidae > Homarus > Homarus americanus. Next base: position 3,859,844 of record NW_024749779.1, read on the forward strand.
AACGTGCATCCAGACATTGTAACACCGAAAAAAATCAAGAATAAATTGACTGATATGACGTTGGGTTGGCTGACCACTAATTAATTGCCTGGTTTTGTGTTTCTGGAGGTGGGGTGGGGGAGGGATGCACTCAGCAGAGTTGTCGGTTAGGAATTTCGAGGCAGCTAGTCTGTGTGGCTTATAAGTGGCGTGGATTGTAGTAGCTTAAGTAAACCTATTTGTTATGACAGCAGTTACGGGATGAATACTCAGACCTCTGCTAGCGAACTTCCAAACACTCAGATTTAAACTGATGATCCTCCATACACTTAGATTTCTGTGAGTGATCTTTTAGCTACTCAGACCTCTGCTGGTGATGTTTCTGGACACTTAATCATCTGTTGGTGATCTTACAAACACACAGTCATATGCTGGAGATCTACCAGTTTTTAGTATCTTCAAAAACCCAGAATTTGTTTGGTCAGGATATGGCAGTGGTTACATAATGGTCTTTTAAGGTAATTGCCCAATGTGTGTGTGTGTGTGTGTGTGTGTGACAGCTGGTGAAAAAGTCTCTCAGGCGTGCTAGTATGAGACGTGATGGGGGAATGTGTGAAATGTATAGCGGCTTTTGAAGCGTGTAAGGTGTGAGGTATTGACAAAAATAAATGAAGTTATATTAGGAACGAAGGAGCTATGTGAGAGGTAAGGAAAAAAATGTGATGATGTGTATGTAATGAGAGAAGCATATGAGGGAGTGGGAGAGATAATGTGAGGAGTGAAGAAGATTGAGGAGTGAGGGAGTATCAGGAGTCAGAGATAGGTGAAGATGGGTGTGCAGGAAAGGGAGGGAGAGTGAGGGAATTAAAGAAAGGTGTGGGAGAGTGAATAGACAGTGTAAGAGTTGAGAAGGGTTACAGGTGAGTGTGAGAGGTGAGGAGAGGTGTGAGGGTATAAGGATTGTGAGAGGTAAGAGGGTTAAGATAAAGTGAGAGTGTTTAAGAGAATAGAGAGGGAGCAGGGAGTGTGAGAGTGAGGATGGAGGACGGAAGGGACAGGGGGGTCAGGGGGAGTGAGGGAGTGACGAGGGGAGGAGTGAGGAAGGCGAAGGAGTGTAGATGTGGTGAAGAGAGGAGAGAAAGGGAGTGAGTGATGGAGTGGGGAGAGTGAGGGAATGGGGAAGAGAGGATAGAGGGAGCAGGGAGAATGGGGGAATGTGGAGGAGAGGGAGAGGTGTATAGCTGAAGTTCACAGGTGACATCAGCCACAGATGATCACTTCTCCACTTTTTAGTTCATGATTTATTATCTTAGCCTGACTCACCCCCCACACACACACATACACACACACACCCGAGGCCCAAAGATCCACATGTTGATTTTTTCTTTCAGACATCTTGTAAAAAACATTAATCATCTTTTTTTTTTTTTTTTTTAGAATCGGCAATATTCATTTTAGCCTCCATCCGTCTGTTGTTGTCTATGTTATATTAGCCAGTTAGTCGTGTTCTTACATTATCATATGGGAGGAAACTTGTGTTATACATCTGAGGAGTTCCCAGTGCCTGGCTACAGAGTTCGTACACACGTAACACAACTTCCTTACGCCCAGTGATACAGGATTACAAGGTCAAACTCCAGTGCTTTCATTCCTTGGTGACCAGCTCAAGTGTATATGTCGCGATGATTGATAGTCACTTTACGATATCCATATTTGAGATCAGGATGACTGTAAAGGTTTTTCAGTGATACTCAACATCGCTGAGCCCGTAAATTGAGTTCAGAAAGTCTTGTAGCAGAAGCCATTATAGTTATCTTAATGAGTGTCGCTAGAATGTAATTTTTGCTTCTCGTTCATAAATATATCCTGGGTTCTGTTTCGCTTTACAGAACACAGACACTACTAGAGATGAATGGATATTATTAGTTTATATTATCTCTACAGACTTACATATAGATATTCGAGGTACAGTACCGTATAAGTGCATTAACTTACGCTTCAGGGAGACATTGTAATACTGTAGGCTATGGTCATGATAGCGTATGGCAATATATCAATAGTAATCTAATGGAATTGATTTTTAAAAGTCTTACAGTATGTCGTATTCTCTAGAGACTAACACCTGTGAAGTAAGTTTATTAACCTGGTATCTGAAACCTTTACAGTAAAAACAATAATAATAATAATGATTCGGGATTTATTTGTGAATCATTATTACTCGACCTCTTGTTTTGCTATTTTATGTCTACAGTATATTTTGTTATCACCAGTTATCTATTTACCGTATCTGTAGTCATTAGGTAATCTGTTTTATAAATTTTTACTGTTAATTATCTGATAACTTTACGTAGCATTATGAGGAATATCTGATTTTAACTAATGTATTTAGTCAGTGACGTATACAAAAAATAAATTGAGAAGTGGATGGAAATCAAATAATGTCCCTTTTCCGGGTCTCTCCTCCCCCTTTGCAGACACTTATAACGCTACTGCCTTTAGTTATCTTCTGATTTATGTTTACAACCTCTTTACTAGACCACAATGTCCGCTTTCATCTTTCCGGTACCAGCATCATATAGTATCAGAATTATTTTCCAAGAGAAGATCCAATGCTGAGGTTGTTTGCTAAATGTTGTTTGTATATCCCGCGCTGGTTACCTTAACTATTGTACAATTTATGGAGTAAATCTGTGTCATTTACATGTGTCTGTCTGACGTAATGTGAAAAATCGATCGTTTTATCTCCCGTGTCAGCGTCGGCTACAAGGAAATTCTCAACCTGCCATTGCCAAGTCACTGTCCACCTGTAAATATGAATCATCCAGGGGACCAAGTGTTCCTCATTTTTCTATACAGGTACAAGCTAGATCAATAACTACACGATTCTGATAATCACAAGAAAGACTGAAATCCTCCTAATAAGGAAATATTGCAAAGTTTGAATAAAGCAATGGGGGAGAGATATAAAGTTTTTATAACGGTTGGGAGGTGGCCACAAGTAGTTTCCGCCACCCCATAAAAGCAAGATCTGCTTTTCCTAATCCTGTTTCACGGGTTTACAGTATAATACCTCGTTCGATTCAACACACATATTCCTGGAAGTTGAGATATGAAAAAAGTAAAATGGTGAATCTTCTGGTAACCACGTTGAAAATGTTTGTTTGCATGGAAGTATTCGACTAGTCAGTAAAAGCAAAACTCCATTGGGTTAAGTGAGAAATGCACTGTCGCTGAGGTTTAACCTTCACATACAAACGCCAGTCTCACCTGCCAGGCTGTAGATCCGACTTTGGCAAAGAAGGAAATGTGATTTTTTTTAATGCATTGGGATTGACCGTGGGAAGTACACAAAATATAATAGGATGTAGTTTGGTCTAATATCACGGAATATTATGCACCAATCAAGGGCGTCAATCTCAGTGGGTCTTATGTCATTGTACTATAAACAGATTGAGAATGGTTAGGTTTATTTTCCTATATTATATATTGTTTTTAGATAAGCCGTTTAGGATGTGGTATGTCACTGGTACTGGTTCATACTCGTTACCAAATGTCCCTTCAATGAGGATTTGAATCAGGCCAGTACGATGACCACTCCTCCACGGTGTCGAGGCACACAGGGTGGTACTGGTTCATACTCGTTACCAAATGTCCCTCCAAGTGAGGATTTGAATCAGGCCAGTACGATGACCACTCCTCCACGGTGTCGAGGCACGTGTGGATAAAGAGTTAAATCGTACAGGGTCGGTGGGTAAGAGTTAAAGTAAGGGCTATGGTACAGGGTCGGATAAGTAAGGGCTAAGTGGTACAGGGTCGGGTAAGTAAGGGCTAAATGGTACGGAGTCGGGTAAGTACGGGCTAAGTGGTACGGGGTCGGGTAAGTAAGGGCTAAGTGGTACGGGGTCGGGTAAGTAAGGGCTAAGTGGTACAGGATCGGGTAAGTAAGGGCTAAGTGGTACGGGGTCGGGTAAGTAAGGGCTAAATGGTACAGGATCGGGTAAGTAAGGGCTAAGTGGTACAGGATCGGGTAAGTAAGGGCTAAGTGGTACAGGATCGGGTAGGTAAGAGGCTATAATTTTGAAGCTTAGATGAAAAATAACTGGATCTAGACCCCTGGACAATCTTACGAGATACATGGATATCCAAAGCGTTCTGATCTAATAATACTCTATACTGTATGTGAATTAATGTACCTATTCTAGCAGGAACTCAGTATCTTTCCACACACACTGAGTCTTAGCTGGCGTGTGACTTAGAAAGGCGTTGGCTGTGTCCATTTAGATGTCACAGTAACCTGATCAGCTGTGACTAAGACACCTGTGACACTCCCGTTTAAAACTGACATTAATCACAGACTCACAGGAAATTTACATTCTTGACTGCGTTTGCCTCTTTCCATAGGGTCTCCCGGTCAAATTACTGGACGCTTAGTACAGGGTGTGTTACGCTACTACGGATGGCAGTTCACACAGCTAAAACTGCAAGCATGAACCTCAAGATATGTAAAGTATAGAATAATGCCAAAAATTAACTATATATTTTTCCTTACTACAAGTTCTAAAATTATGTTATTCGTTTAAAGTTTGTATTATGCAAAGGACAAAAAATAAGATTTTTCACAATACTTATTCAATAAAATCATCATATATATCTACATGTATATAGACAGTGCAGGTTTGCAATTTATTAAGTATACAACAACAGTAAGCAATTTGGCAACTCGACCAAGGATAGCTGGGGTAGCCATCAGATGATTATTGTCAGTAGAATCCTTTGGAAAATATTATAATGTATCACTGCGCTCAACTACATACATTAGTTATCAACAATATACAGTTAAGAGAGATACACTTATACAATTACGTGATGCTAATGTATTACTAGATTACATCATATACAAGACATCGACAATTCAAACTTTAAATTGATGTATTTTCTCGGGGTTAACGTTAGTGTCATGTGAATAATAATAAAAAAATAACTTTATACACTACTTAGCTGACTGTATTCAACTCAAGTTATAATCTAATATATGAAGGTAAAAGAACAAGACAATGACGAAGAAAATAAAACACCAACAAAAAAGTAAAAATAATTCAATCATTATTATCCCTACACTGTAATATTCCATCTCTAATCTTCCTTCAGTGTTAAAATATTCCAAGAGTTATACAGTTTCAGTAATAAATCCTAAAGCATCACTACTAATGATCATAACATAATACTGTAGATCAATGCACATCAGGTTAAAAAAAAATTTGTTTCTTAGAGTCCATCTTACCTCGGACAGCTGATCTAAAGGTGTCCATATATTTGGGTTTACTAGTGGGTGATTCTGTTCGTTATATATTACTATCGCTGACCCCTGCATTACCGCCCCCCCCCTCAAGTGATACACACACACACACACACACACACACACACACACACACACACACACATACACACACACACACATGCATACACACACATGCATACACACACACACACAGCAACTTTTAGGAAAATACATATACATTTATAGTAAAGCCTGGCTGGCTGAGTATCGCCATAGTCCATAAGTGTAGTAAGCCGCCTGTCATTTCCTCAGCTGTCAGATACCTAAAAGGAGAATAAATGGAAAACAGTTATCGATAAGTTTCTAATGATTATACATATAATTCGGCATTGACAAAAGATATTCGTTTCTGCAGCTGTTAAGACTTAACTACTGTATATAACAAGAATGGGCACCCGATAAAATCATGTAAAATGCATAGTTATATTATCATGAAGACTGTAAATATCATTATAGGCTGCACACAGGGGATGGTACTTAAGGAAAGCGAGAATACGCAACCCTGCTGGGGACTACCCGACTGTCAGTCTGGTAAGTTATTAGCGGAAGAGTAATGAAGCCCCGACACCAGGTGTTAGGTGCCAGACGACCATGCATTCCAGAGCTCATTTATTTATCTACGATTTTGTTTTCTTCTCCACCCATAAACATATAAGAGGACCGTAAGTTTGCGGTGGAAATGTACGGTGATTCGTATAGATCAGCCATTGAAGGCAGCACAACAAGTGGGAGTAGTAGTGAAAAATACCCAACCGGGATTTAGGAATTATATGTCGTAGCTTCATATATAAGCATCTCGTGTGTCCTCATCTGGATTATAGTATACAGGCAAGGAAACACTACCTCAAGAAAGACTTAACAAACCTAGAAAAGTGCAACACAGAGCAATTAAGATGATTCCTGAACTACGAGTATGTCATCTCAATTGTCCAAGTACTCTGAGGGCCTTAGGACTAATAACTCTTCATGCAAGACACAATACGGCTGATCTCTTAAAGACATTCAAAATCTTGAAAAAATGGCGAACGTGAAGCCATGCCATTTTTCGTGATGTCACGCAACACACCTTCAGGCTTCCCCAGATGTCATGCAGAACGAATATCATGATATACCTCAAGTTTAAGTTATCTATATGAAGCCCTAAGATCAACCTCCTCGAGATGTTGTTACTCCTCTTACTGTAAGGCTTTAAGTTTATTATCTTGATCTGTGTGTGTGTGTGTGTGTGTGTGTGTGTGTGTGTGTGTGTGTGTGTAGCAGAAAATATCGAGACTAGTTTGAGCTAAAAAATATGTTCTTTATGGATTTTGCTGAGGGATGATGGCCTTTCGTGGTCACGGTGAACGTTAGATGATCTGAACACAGGTGTCAGGTGAGCCTTAAGAGGAACTAATATTGGTCAAATTTGGAGAAGAGTCGATAAGGGAAACTGAAAAGAAGAACAAGGACACAGAGGATGGGGAAGAAAATGATTAGAAATGAGAAGGGAAGGGAGAGGGAAGTATGAGAAGAAAAAAAAAAATAAGTTCCTACTCCATAACGCCATTGGCGCCGCCACCTTCTGCCACAAGAAAGTCCTCGCTCACGAAATGCTGTTCTAAACCACAACCACATCAAACCAATGCATAAGACTTCATACAGACCGCCGCAAAAACAGCCCCATTCCAGCCATTGACCAAAAGTATCAATGAATCGTAAAAAAAAAGTATATTGACTCCATTCCTTTTCGTACTAACTTTGCACTAAAAGCTTTATGTTCAACCATCTCTCCCTCATTGTGTTATACGTCGTGTAGGTACCATATATTAGTCGGTCTTTTGAATATTTTCAGCCACTGTTAAAGATATAAGCAATGCATCAAAAAGGTTAGGTGTCCTTTTACGGGTAACTTATACAACACCCAATTTAACCTTCACACGAAAAATTACTCTCATCGTCAGAGAAAATTGTCCAGAGTTGATCATCTTACCGTCGACCGTCTCCCTCACTTCCTCCTTACCGCCTCCTTATCGTCTGGTGATCTGCCGTTATTTTCAGGGTCATATACTTAATGGAATCTAATTTATCAGTCTCCCATCTTTCAGTCTCAGCCGTCTTTAGTCTGGACAAGTTACATTTAATAGAACCTGATTATCGTTTACTGACGTCTTTCCTCACATTCTTCCATCCACCTACGGAATACAACTCTTTAAATGCAGGGTATATGAGAACCTTTTATTAAGCAGTTATATTATGTTCTTTTATGTTTCTTGTCTAAGGTAAACTAAGTCATATTCGTCATTTTGTCAGTAGGTCATATTAACACTCCGTAGTTTGAAGGTGGCGCAATAATATCTGTTTACAGATGAGGCGGCTGACACCAATTGATGTCGAGAAAAAAATGGGCAAATATTTATTACTGAAACTTTTATAAAGCATTAGAAGGGTCCCATCATACATGAGATTGAGAGCCAGACTGGTAAAGGTCATGTAGTTACGTAAGACACACTGCAGTTAATTCTGGTATTAAATATCATTGATGAATTTATTTTATATGATATGACAGTGTGTCAATTTAAGGCAAATCTATTATAGTCAAGCAAATACCCTGTTACTGGAGATTTTCTGTACATAGTTACCACCATGACTTGTGCGTATTCTATATTAATTAAACATATGTAACATAAGTAATTGCATATACTTAACATATATTTACTGTTTTATGTGATGTGAAACTACAGCAGATATTATAGAGATTTAATTGAATGGAGTTATCTCTAGAGTTTATTAATGTGACGCAGTAAAACTAACGTGACGATGGATTAATTAGAGGTGTGTATGGACTGAGGCATGTGTGGGTTCTATAAAACGTGCGTGGGCTCGCAGGTGACAAGTTACAGGTGTCAAAATTGAAATCAGTTGCCAGAGCTTATCTGACAAACAACTGTGAGAGACGGAGCAATTTCAGTTTTATTGAAAATAGCTACTTTATTCGTTGTATAGGTTTTTGGGATGTTTGATGCTTCTGGAGGCGAGTGTCATTCATCACTAGCGGCCTGGACACAGGAGGGCGACAAAAGTGGAGTACGAAGAGAAGGTGGCTGTATGGGTGTGCAGGTGCGCGGGGTCCGACGTGGCTAAGGGGCGAGGCCACAAGTGGTCTGCTCTAGAGGTTGGACGACCTGTGCAGCAGTAACCATCTCCTGCGCCTCAACTGCTGTCACAGCAGGTGCTGTCCACAACAGCAGCTACAGAACAGCAGAGGTTACAGCCAGCAGCGGACCCGGAATAATTTCAGTGTCTAAGCAGAGACGTCGTGTCACTGCACGCCACTATGGGGGCGCGTTCCCCACTTGTCGCTTTACTCTGCAATTACCGAGATATCCTATTTCTTTTGGTCCTTCTCACCTCCAGCGTCTACGCTAACAAGGTAAGCACAAAGAAGCCGTCGCGTCCATTGAAAAAAGGGGGAAAGGGGAGGGCATGAAGGACATCGTCTCCCTGAGGAACATTCACGGCGGCAACCATCCGCTGCTGAGGCGTGACCCACTCACTCACCTTACTCCACACGTAGTTGTTGTTCCGTGATGACTCTTGTTCGCACTAGTGAGGGAATATCGTCCCCTCCAGAGTGATGAAGGGGTGACGTTACAGAACTCATCCGGCTAGAACAGTGACTATGAGAAATCATCCCCTGGAAACATAAAGGGATATCCACCAGAGAGGTGAAGGAGCATCATCTGTCTTGGACTGGTAGCACCTTGTGACAGTTAGGAGGCGAAGGAAGGAGATGACATAAGCTATCAACGAATTCAAACATCTTTTGGTAGAAAGTGACAAGGACTTCTGACTGCTAATTGATCCCTCAATTGAATTAACCTAAAAGAGTTGACCGAAAAAAATGAGGAAATATTGGACATAATGTAAGTGAGAATGACAAAACTATATTTCCCTAGTGAAGAAGATTATGGAGACTGAGTAAGGTAACGCCTAGGTTGGGTGAGACTTGGAGATACTCTGCTTCATGTCATCTCGCAACATGCTGAGTGTGAGGGTTTACATGGTGCTCGGATCACTTAACTCGCTATCGGTGCATCATCAACGATAGAAGAACCTAGGTTTTGCATCTACTCCTTTCTCTCTCTCTCTCTCGTCTCCTATTTTGCTCTTATTAACTTAAAAATCTCGCGGAGTCACATTTGTTATACATCTGCACATTAAATTCTTATCAAAATGCGTCAAAAGGTGAAAGACGAAAGTTGGTTAAAATTTCATGTCCAGTATTATACACAAATCACAAAAGAGAGTTACGAGGGAGGATGTAGGTTTAAGATTAGTATTCCATGTCATCACAGACGTCGTATATCTAGATGCTAGATGTGCAATTATTAAGGAGTCTGTCTACACCTCGCTACCCGTTATCCTACGTAAACTATCATAAGCCAGGAAGGTATAAGGGAGAAAGATATCTATTCGTATTATAGAGTTTTTAGTGAACATAATGTATATAGTTCATAACTTAAAGGTCAAGTGAGACACGTCAGTTTGTTTCCAACGACAGAAAAGAAACTTCTGGGTTTTTTTTGAGATCTTTGCCCTAAGTGTTATAACTTATTACCTACAGTATTCATCTGAGACTGAAGTACAAAGACTTATGAGTGTCGGCTGATTCCTTGTGCTTAAAGTGATCACAAAACAAACATGAAGAGAACAAAGGGAACCGTATTACGTGTGTGACTGTCGGTGTCACTAAAAACATAATGAAATCAACCGAATTTTTTTTTAAATCTGAAGATGATGAAGAGGAAAAATTTTAAATATATACTAATAAATTGCACCTTTCATCTTTACTCACATTAACGAATCATAATCTGTGATATACGAAACCAGGTCATTAGTAGAATGAGACGGATACTAATTTATATTTATTAATTAGACCTTTCCTGAACATAGACTGACCAATACGTAATATAGTACAAAGTTATGGTAAGATTAATTTTAATGACAAAGTTACAAAGTTGTGAGCTGGTGGGTAGCGAGCTAGTAGGTAGTAAGCTAGTAGGTAATGAGGTAGTAGGTAGTAAGCTAGTAGGTAGTGAGCTAGTACGTTGAGCTTATAACAGAACCAAGATCACATCATAAGGATAGAGACTTTACAACGTATAAACTCATTATATCCTGACCTGACGTGTCTGAACTGTGAAGGATAAAACACAGGAGAGAGTAAATAGTGAACAACATGCGATAATATAATACTATTCGGGAATTAAATGGTAAAGAACGAGCGTCTATATCAAAGAACTATAGAAGAGAGAGAGAGAGAGAGAGAGAGAGAGAGAGAGAGAGAGAGAGAGAGAGAGAGAGAGAGAGAGATTAAATGCATCCGTACCTTACAATTTTGTAGACATTTTACTTGGTACAATTTATTTTCTAAATTTAATAAAAGTAGATGATTATTTTAGCAACAAACATCTGTGTTCTTAAGGCAGGTGACCCCAAGTAGAACCAACATAAGAGAGAATGAAGTTAATAGAGGAGAATATAATATGAATGACTTATGATATCATTATCCAAACCTCTATGAACCATGAACTTTTTATCCGCACGTCTGTAAAAAAAAAAATCATAATGAAAAAAATTATTGGATAAAAAAAATATGACAATGGTGTAAACAAACTTGATAAATTAAAATAACATTGCAGGTACCAAATGGTGTTATAGTTGTGCGGTAACTATTGACATATTGCTGACCATAAGGGGCTATTAAACCCTCTTAAACTCTTAAACCAGTGATGACTAATAAGGAGAAAATATTTGAAATATCAGTCCTAGATTTAATTAGTATTATTGATAATTACATTCGACAGTTCATTAGGTGATCACCTGTTAAATTACTCTGTATAATTTCTTCAATTCGAATTTAACTGATAATTTCGATTGACTTGTACCCGTATCAGATGTACTCAGACCTCTGATTTTATTATTATTATTATTATTATTATTATTATTATTATTATTATTATTATTATTATTATCATTATTATTATTATTTTTATTATTATTATTATTATTATTATTATTATTATTATTGTTGTTGTTGTTGTTGTTTAGATAATTATGGTTAACGATCATTTTGTTTGTGCTTGTTTCGAATGAGTTGATTCATAAAACAGTTTACTTATGTTTCAAGACATATCATTCACACATGTCAATTACTGGAAGGACATCTATTCCGGGTAACATCACGCTTAAAACCATAGAAAAGCTGGAATGAATATTGTGTTCAGTGAGACTTGTGTAAACGGACCATACAAGGGATTTAAGGTCGATGATCCTAATACAGAGGTGGTGGGAATTCACATATTACAGTATAGGGCCTTTAGGCTATGCGACTGTTTGATCACCACGCCTTACAGCATGTAGATGAAGTAACATGATGTGAAATTGAGTTACGGTAAGATGAAAATTATGTCTCAAATATAAAAGTAAGAAGATTAACTCGAGTAAATAATTTTGAACCTTTGTACTTATTGAAAATAGTAGTAAATATACACACACTAATTTCTACAAAAATCCCACTATATAATACGTTCCCTGTATGAGTGTTTGTGTGTATGTGTCCGCTGTTTTGGAGATCAAGGCTAACATTAGATAGGGAGGTGCGGGTTACCTAGGGCATGGTCGAGTATTATCTCTTGTCGGCCCCACAGCAGCCAACTACGATCCCCCCACCTGCGGGTCGGAAGCATATCTACAGTTCTAAAGACAGAGACTCGGGCGAAGTCAGGTATTTAACAAGCTAATTCCATTCATGACATCTAAACAAAATCTTTCTGATGGACTCATCACTTTTTCTTCCTTTAAGCCCCGTAGTCTCGTGTCATAATGCCCTTGACACTCGTCTGTGACCTAACTCATCCTACCGACGGTCATAACTGTGTAAAATGGGTCCTCCACAGCAACGACCAGTTTATCACTGGCAACGTTAAGATATTAAGGTGGTTTGACAAGCTCTGTAGGTGGCCTTGGGACCAAAAATAGCTTTCAGAATCTGCATTGTAAAGGCGGTCGCTCTGCTTGACTCGTCATGCTATGTTAATCAATGTAAATTTTGAAGGACTTAATTTGATGGGTCAGATTATGCAGATGATTATAGTTAGCAAGTGGACGGATTGACAGGCTTCTCTATAGTTATATAAACACAGCTAACGTAATGATATACAATAAAAGAAACCGCTGGGAAGAGACAAAGATTTATTTTGATAATATGGAAGCCATAAAAAGTCATTCCCAGAGGAGATAACACTTAAGGTTATTTCAATTTTTAAGACCTCATTCAAGATTATATACGGTAAAGACCTCAATAATATAATCTTATTGGTTAATACAGTTCCGTTGACGAGGCCCCAATCCCGGTGTGCCTGAGTTTGGGGTTCTGTTAACGGGACTGTGACTGTGAGATTTTATATTATTTAATGAGATCTTACTTAAAATGCCAGAAGCTGTCCTTACAATGTGTAATAATTGCAAACTATTTAATAATAATTTCTATAATATTATACAAATTACTTAAAAACTAGTATTATAGTGTTAATCAAATGCCGAATGCTGGAGAAACAGTTAACTTACAACAAATAACACACAATGAAATGACAGGTATTATGAATATGACTGCAACACCTGATGTATGTAGTGAGGTGACTTGATTCATCATAAGGGTGTGTGGTCACTATGAGGTTGTTACTGGATATCTTTTTCCTGGCTGAACAAGGTCTGGGGTACTACATCATGTATTGAAATAGTCATGAACTTACGGTACATCTCTCTCTCTCTCTCTCTCTCTCTCTCTCTCTCTCTCTCTCTCTCTCTCTCTCTACAGTTTGCTGGATACAATACAAATGAACCATATCTACATTAGGTTGGGTTAGCTTATACAATGCAGTTATTCTTTGAGCGCTGAAACCTCCTGTATAAATGCAGGAAAGTTATTGTCTTGAATGCATGAAATTTACTCTCTGAACGCTAGGAGGTCACTGTCTCAACGCTGGGTAGTTATTGTCTCAACATTAAAACTTCCGTCTCTATACGCGGAAGTTCCTACCTCAGCGCCAGGAAGTTGCCGTTTTTTTAATGCCAGACCTAGACGCTAACGTCACTGCCTCAACGCTAAGAATTTCCTGTTTCGATGCCGTTAAGTTCAAAGCTAAGAATAAACTGTCCAAACTCTCAATGCTAATGAGTCACTGTCCCAAAGCTAAGAAATGGCTGTCACCGCATATAAGTCACTCTCTCAACGCCAAGAAGTGCCTCTCAACACTAAGTAGCTACTACATTAACTTTATGACGTTTCACCTCGACGGTACGCCGCCAAGGGTGTAGAGAGATGGCACGACCCCACCACCTGCGTAGTCTATTGAGAGTCAGGCACCTGTATAATTAGCATACATCAATATCAGGCTCTTTGACCTACAAACTAAGAGGAAGAATATTCATCAGAACCAAGGGAGAATTTCACTAGATCCCAGGGAGAATATCCGCCAGAGAAAAGGGAGAAATTTATACTATTGGCGCGCAGGAAGAATATCCACCAGAGCCTCAGGAAAATATTCACTAGAACCCGAGGAGAATATCCACTAAAGCCGAAAAGAAATACCTATCGGAGCCTAAAGGAAATATCCACCAAAGCCGAAGAGTAATATCCACCGTAACTAAATGTTACATAATACTTCCTTGAGATAAATGTTCAGTATATATCAGGTGTCTACAGGAGAGCTCAGGTTTTCAACTGGCTCAATCATGTTAATATTGTTATTATTATCCACTCTGTATCTGTGTTTTTCTGGCTAAATAAACTGTTTCAATTCAAATTCAAAATTCAAAAGCCGAAGGGGAATATCCACAGAAGTCAGGGGTCTTCTTCTTCTTCTTTTTCTTCTTCTTCTTCTTCTTCTTCTTCTTCTTTTTATTATTATTATTATTATTATTATTATTATTATTATTATTATTATTATTATTATTATTATTATTATTATTATTATTATTATTATTATTATTATTATTATTATTATTATTATTATAATTATTATTATTATACGATTATCTTACTCCCTCGACATTAACCTACACAGATTTTAACTCTCTCTCTCTCTCTCTCTCTCTCTCTCTCTCTCTCTCTCTCTCCTGGCTGATCACCTTGAAATTGTGTATCGTGTCCTCTATCGGTTAAATAAAGTAAACTTAATTTATAATTAGGTCTTACTTTAGGTTAAGAAAGATTAGGTCAGGTTCTCAAATGTTTTATTGGTGTTTTTTAATCCCACATTAATTTGATCTTCCTCTTAAAAGCCCTGGACACTTTTGACTTAGTGAGCCAAAGTTGATAGGGTCATTCCTGTCTACAGGGGCCCAGTACCTACACAACATTTCGCTTATGGACACATGGAAGCTTGGAATACGGCTTAGAAATGACCTTGAACTTTGATTTTATTGCACCAAAATTAAATAGCGATATTCCCTTCTATTCATATTCATTGGTGCATGGAAATTCGAGTGGTAATCAAAATGTTGCCAGATAGTCCCCGACAAGTCACGTATATGATTGGGTGTGAAGACGACTTGTAATTTCAGGAAACTTCATTTAAATTTTCCTTGTCAAAAATCACCAAACAGACTGAGACGTAGCTATCCAGGACAGGGAAGGTGTATTGCGACTAGCATGTTGAAGAGTCTTAATGATCAGTCAGTGACCACTTGGGGGTCAAAGCACAGGTCACTCTAATGCTAACAGTTGCTACAGGTAGTCCGTCAGAAACATTTATCATTATGGAAGTTTTTTAGAATTTTAGTGACAACATTTTTCGTTACAAAGAATTCTGATATTTTAGGACTCACTGCAGTTTTCACATGTACAAGGTACTGTTATATTTTTTCTGGTGATGTGTTAGAAATATTATTTGTTTCACGGTGTTTCAGGCCTAACCTCGTTTCAGGACAATATATCCTCATTGCCTTAGCAAATTCGATTAGAAGCAAATCTGATACACATACGAGTATAGTGTGTGTGTGTGTGTGTGTGTGTGTGTGTGTGTGTGTGTGTGCGCAATGTAAGCAAATTAATAGTAATAACTCTGGTCAACTAGAAAGACCGGAAAATACTGTACGTCATCGACCTTGAAATAAATTATTCCTTAAAAATAACCACAGCCAAAACCTTGAATTTTAACGATATCGACCCCTGTTGATTAAATTATACTGTAGATACCTATAGAGACATTATTGAATCGGGAGACAACGTATACTGAGATATCGAATATATCTTATAAATTAATGAAAACTAGTGATCTGAAATATTCACTAATGGATGAATATAATCTGCAAAAATAGTGTTTCCACGTTTTTATCTACGAGTGTCATGCTATCTCGTATCACCATGTACAACGTTGTGATTTTATATGTTATTCATGTATTGGTTCTCTCATAATTTACGTTCAGGTGTTGCTGTCATCTACTCTTAATAAGTTAACACGTACAGTATGTTGTGGTCCCATCACGCGGTATTCGGTGCTAACATGAGTTTATTCTGGGGGTTTAATGATGTAACTGTGGCATTATCAGGTGTCTGGGGCCTTATCATGTGTTATATGGTGGGGGTTGTTTTGAGATTGTCGGATATGTAGTGAGACTGTGGGGTGTGTTGTGAGATTGTGGGGCGTGTTGTGAGATTGTGGGGTGTGTTGTGAGATTGTGGGGCGTGTTGTGAGATTGTGGGGTTGTTGTGAGATTGTGGGGCGTGTTGTGAGATTGTGGGGTTGTTGTGAGATTGTCGGGTATGTAGTGAGACTGTGGGGCGTGTTGTGAGATTGTGGGGCGTGTTGTGAGATTGTGGGGCGTGTTGTGAGATTGTGGAGTATGATGTAGGATTGTGGGGTGTTTTGTGATGTGTGGTTGTGTGTTAATCGAAAGCACGTGTTAATGCGATGCTATCATGCGTTATTGTGCGTTCTAAGGAGTCATCATGCGTTTTGTGATGTTATCAAACGCTTTGTCGTGGAAATTAAAATTATTTCGTATATTTTCACCGATAATTTATGACTTGTAAATACTGACACTGGCAGCTTATCAACAGAAGCGCTATAGCGTCTTCGTATGCACAGATAGTTGGCTTCTGTAATAATTCGTTGTGGAATGCGCTTGTTTTCAGTGATAGGTCATGGATTTATTTATGTAATTTATAAAATTCACGATTAATTATATAAATGTACAAATAAGGGTGATGGATTATTACTACTATTAATTAATGGTCAGACAAACGTATATGGTCTTCCGATTTGTTCGCTGGGTTGAAACGAGCTTACTAGTAATTGTAATTTACTTTTAACTCAGTTGAAATAACTTGCAATAAATAAATTAATTGTAATATAATTGTATTAGAAATACAATTTAAGATAGAACAGAGTGTGTCAATGTAGGACAAAAATTTAATAATTTGTGAGACATATGTGTCATATTTAACTTCATTTTTAGCGGGCTTTTCGTGCGGAGAGAGGTGTTTGCTCCAGTCGGGACTCGGAGCTATTCAGAGCCATACCACAGAGGACAAAACTTCAGTACTTAGAGAGAAAACAACTCAGTACATTTATATTTACGTTTGACTCGATTATCAACGAAGATACACAACTCAACACCTGGCAGAGCCTCAGTTGAACTACATAACTGACTTATAACTTGTTCTAGTCAGAGGTATCAGCTAAGTTTCGAGCATTACTGTTGTGAGTAAGGTTGGATTTCGACCAACACTGCATTGGGGTGAGGTGGAGGTAAACCTCTTACAGTATAATTAAATTTCATTTCATTTAGGATCAATATTTTGAGAGTTATGCGTTTTGTGGTTGTGTGTTTTGAGAAGTCGTATGTTTTGTGGTTGTGTGTTTTGAGGAGTCGTATGTTTTGTGGTTGTGTGTTTTGAGAAGTCGTATGTTTTGTGGTTGTGTGTGTTTTGAAGAGTCATCATACATTTTGTGAAGTTATAATGCGTTTTGTGGTGTATGTTGTCAGGTGCCTTTATGTTTAAATTAGTTCTTTATTTTTTATGGGTTGTTAATTTGCTATTTTTCTGGTGTTATGGTCTGGTATGTTTTGTTATTCTTGTGTTATCGTGTATTTGCTATTTTCTGGTGTTAATTGGTGCATCTGCTATTTCCTTGTGTTAATTGGTGCTAGTTGCTATTTTTGGTGTTAATTGGTGCTATCTGCTATTTTCTTGTTTTAATTGGTGCTATCTGTTATTTTCTGGTGTTAATGTGATGTGTTTGCTGTGATAGGTTTTATAATGAGGTGTGTTGTGCTGTCATGTGATAGGTTGTGCTATCATATGACTCGTTGCCATGCAGTGTGTTGCCATGTGGTGTAATGTATAGTCATGAGTGAGGGTGTTGTAACCGTCATGTTGTTACTAATCTTAATATGTGCGATTATATTCCACATTCTATCGATCGAGTTATCTTTTATTGTAATTTAAAACTTAAGGCAAACTTCTCCCAACTCGTATTTGTCGCGGTTAGTAATTTTTGTCATGTTATTGGTTATTTTAATGTATGAACTGGTGATATTTTTTTTAGTTATCTGGAGGTTTTATATTGTTAGACACTGTATTTATAACAAGAATGGCTTAATAGTGCGATGGAAAATGCTTTTTCGTTGTGTAATGATTTCAATTTTTTTCTTAATTTTCGTCAGCTTTCTGGTATTGTTGTTTGTTGTTCTGGTGTTAACATTGTGTAGCTACTGTTAGCATTGTTTATCTAGTGTTAATATGATCCATTATTCTGTCCATAAATGTTTCGGATTCACGAGTCTGAATCTCAGGGTTCATGGTTCAACAGGAGAGGCGACAGGTGTGTGACTGTATTGTACCTTGGCCTTGTGCTACACGTCTCACCAAATACTCATTGTTCTTATATAATTCAGAGCTCATTTCAAATTTTCAATACCAAAGACCAAGATTATAACATTATATTGACGGAGACGGAGGTGAGAGGCATGGGCGAGAGGTGGCGGAAGGGGATGGATGTGTACTGTAAGTCACCAACTAATGTCCTGTCGCCTCTTTTGCTGTTCTACGGACCCCGAGATTCCGACTCGTGAATCCGAAGCAGCCGTGGACTGAATAATGCATCTACTGCTTCACGTTTACAAATCTGAATCTCGACGTTCGTGAAACAGCAAAAGAGGCGACATGACAATTTTTTTGGCGACTTTACTATGGGGGATGGTGTGAGAAGTAACAGTTTTGTTTACTTGACACCCGTTGCCATGAATTAAATATCACTGTTGAATATATCCAACAACAAGCTCATTCTGATCGTCTATTGGGGTTGAAGAAAAGGGATTCATAAGACGTTATTAAGTGTGAACATTAAAAGTGAGAAGGAAATTTTTTTTTTGGGGGGGTTGAGATGGGGAGGGCATGGAAGGTGATGATCGTGTGAAGAGTACAGGGGTCATCTTATTTGCCTTTTTATATTAATGAAAGTATACACGAGTTCCTTGTAGCCGATTAGTCACTCAGGCGGTGGATCATTAGTTCGGTTAATACTTATATTTGTTATTTTATGTATTTGTTTATTCGTTAGTCATGAGTGAGGGCTGGTCTCTTGCCATACTGTGTGAGGTTACATGGCCTCGTGGTGCAGTAACTCGTCCGTAGGTGTTGATATGAAGGACCTCAAGTGGTCATGGAGGCACCTGGTGGTGTGGTGTTCACGTGGTATAGTGACTCGTCCTCGGGTGTTATGAAGGACATTACGTGGTCATGGGGACACCATGTGGTGAGGGGGGAGGGGTGTCATAGTACCTCACTCTCTCTGCTGGGTGGTGTTGTGTTATCTCGTAGTCAGGTGTAAAGCCGACCCACTGTTGTTCCCGGGGATTAACACCACCTGGTTCCCAGGGGTGCTTATCTCACTGGTGAGTCACTGCTCTCACTGGTACTATCTAGTACTGAATTCACTGGCTTAAACACTATTCATCACAGTTCAACACTGACCCCACTTCTTTCCGAAACGAAATTGTCACTTTTGATTATGTTGATATCCCGGTGGTGAGGATGGATGGGTGGGTGTGTTGTCCTCTTGTGTAACCCGTTATGATGTTGAGACGCTGCCACCTATAGTTGCTATAAGAGGCAGGGGAATACATATTCGTATCCTGTGATTATAACCTGAAAATACATAGAAGCAATATCCAAGTTCGAGTGTAGTTTAATTGAATGAAAGGGAGGTGATCTTAACACATCAATGGCACATATACAGTCCCAGTTATTATCATGAACACTTACAGTATATTAACAGGCTCATTTGTCTCTTACAACCTAAAGTTAACTCGGTATGACTTAACATACACTGAAATGAAAGTGCTCTAGAAATCCTGAATTTACATGCATAGCTAAATGAACAGGTGTCAGCATAATCAGGTAGATGAAAAGTATTCATAAGTTCCTGAATTTGTATGAATAACAAATTTGTAACAAGTTTGTGATTACTCAAGCAGTCCACCTGCACCATGGAAGATGATGAGTCAGTGGTGCAAGCCCTAGACCGATGTGTGATGAAACAAGAGCATGAATAATACTCAACCTTAAGTAAGATAACTGCTGGTAAGACAAGACATTAAGCATCAAGCAATAAATGATAATACTCACGATAAGTATTGACCTTGAATTATTCACTATCTTACTGTAAAGAAAAATATTCAAGAAATACGTTCTCCCCCTTCAACATTTAAAAACACAGCTTCTCAAAGTACAGTAACTTATGGAACAAAATTTGGTTAAGAATATTACTGGCAACTTATCTCACAGTTGTTGGTTACATGAAACAAATGAAAAACATGGGGAATGCGTCCCACTAGTATGTCTTTTATGTTCACGGCTCTAGCACTGCTACTGTGCTTCAAAGAGAGTTTACTGGAGTCAAGTGGAAGAACCATACGAACATCAGCCCCCACCCGTTAACTCTCGGTCTGTGGAGCCGTAAACTCGACACTTGGTGCTTCATAGGTCCTATTGTAAGAGTACTGAAGTATCGAAGTAATAAGTTAATGAAGAAATAACTTATCGAATCATATTATACACCAAGCATGATATGTTAACCTGATACAAAGAAAAGTTATAATTGAAAGGTCACACGTGTGTTTTGTATATTAGTTAGAAGTTCAACTCGTCACATTGGTTTTAGTATTTTCGATGGTGCTTTCCATAAAACTGCTAAAAACTTGACCACACATTTTTTTATAATTCTAACGTAAGTTCAAGTATTTGGGAAAAAAATTCCAAGGCCCCCAAACCTGACGTCATCAGAAATCTTTTTCAGCATTTTATACCGTGGTCAATGGTCATAGTCATGGCAGTTTAAGTTACTCCAGTTTAGTTACATATCATATGTTTTAAATAGCTTAATGCGATCTGTTGCAACTTGAAAGTAACAAACACGGAAAACTATTTAAGTAACGTTCTTGGTGTGGCTCTCCAAGACAGATGAGCGGTAACTGAGCACACCAAGGGACTTATTCTGGGCGTTGCCAACGATTCTATTTGTTGTTCATAATTTGTTTTATGAGAGTAAATTAATTAATTAATATTATTTATTAAATTAAGTGAAGTGTGTTCCTGATTTAGGCAATATCGTTATGTTCGACAAATAAAGCTAGAATTTGTAATTGTTAATTACTAAAACAATGTAGATACGGCTTCCTCCTCCTTTCACTTGACTAACTTAATTAAATCTTCCTCGGGTGATTGTGGCAGTTTATACATTAAAATCAAATTTGAAAAGGCTGTTTAGTCTTTCATAATTATTTTGGTTGAAAAATGTCATTAATATCTTATTTTAAACCAAGAGAACTCCAGAACATAATCTCTGGACTTGGGCTTAACTCGCAACGTTGAAAATTATCTA
The DNA here is from genome assembly GCF_018991925.1 of Homarus americanus. Classification (NCBI taxonomy): domain Eukaryota; kingdom Metazoa; phylum Arthropoda; class Malacostraca; order Decapoda; family Nephropidae; genus Homarus; species Homarus americanus. The sequence goes on from NW_024749779.1 coordinate 3,881,093, forward strand.
AATTACTTCTCCAGCGTTACTGTCAAGTATGACGTCATCAGCCAGCCTGGTGTATCTGGCATTGATGGATAATATATATATTTTTCAATTAAATTTTAAGTGATTATGCATGGTATGAGCCTATTTAAATGCATAGATATGTCATTACTAGTGAATTTATTATAAGGAATATATATTCATTTGTTTATATCGAAATGAAAGATTCTCTCCTGTCCAAGAAGATATTAAAGATAAACACGACTGTAATAAATTGTCTTACGAGGGCCATAAAAAACTCTAAGTCAATATGATATTGAGTTGGCCTCTCGTTGATGGACGGGTGAGGAGAAATAATCATTGACCTGGGTAATGGTGGCTCACACATGTGTCGGATAGTTCCCACACACAGCTTATACCTCCACACCTTTCATTAAAATGTAAAATTCCTGTGGTGAAGATACGTATAATTTTCAGTCTTTTTAATTCAGAACTAAATAAAAACTATGTTGAGAGAATTGATTCTTACAAAATGTTATAAAAAAAATATCCTAAGCTTCAGCAGGAATCACTGCAGAGTCTGTGATAACCTGAAGAGTGAGATACAGCCCAGTATATGCCTCAGTCTCTAGCTAGTTAGTGATGCCATGTATAATGTGAGCAGCTGGTGATGAGGAACTTTTAATGACGCATCACTCTGCCTCTCAGTAAAGGTGGAATTTCTAACGTTTAGGTAAGATGGTGAATCGTCAAGTGGTGAAGCGTCTGCCTTGTAACAGAAGTTGTGGAACCTATGAGTGGTTTTACATCATTATAACAGTAACTGTAGTAGCAGGATGCGTGACGGACTGGGAGGTTCACCGGCTACTGACAAAGCCAAATCGTGCAACAGTACTCTTGCATAATTAACCTGATAGTATCGTTACAAAGATTAAATACATTTATATATTTTCACCTTAAAATGGGTAATATAATGTAAAATATTTTGCATCCAGTCACTACTACCAATTTGTAAAACTCTTTTAATTTAAATGAATCTCCAATTGGTCTGAAATTACAGTAATTTTCAAGCGTATCTTTAGTTAATGATATGCGACCACTAAGTAGTAAAATACGTGAGGAGGATTTTTAGCGGCAGGGACAAGGCCATTTACACCACCAGTCTTCAAGTTATATCTTTGGTCTTCCTGTTTATTTTCACGACAAAATTTGAGAATTAATTGTGTTATCTGGACGACTAAACTTGACCTCCTCTGTATGTTCTTGGTTTGATTTTTTAATTAAAGGTTTAGATATTGGACGGAGAGTTTTGATTTGAGTGGTCTCGTCCTTTGGTACATTCACCTGCTGGACTTAAATACAGCATATATGTATTTCAGGTACAAATGAAGTTCAAATACTACCAAATGGCAAAAGCCTACACTTGAGTCCAGCTCCCAATTTGTTTGTTGGAGCTAGTAATGACATATATAGCATGTGAACATATTGAACGCGTTTTGTACACATGAGGCCAACTGGTCATAGTATGCAATGGAAATGAGCTGCTTCGTATGTTATAGAATTCAAACCAATCTTATATTCCATCGTCATGATAGGCTGGTTAAGCTAAATCTGGTTGGGTAGTATTTGTTATCATTAACAACTATATTGTACACAAACTACGGATACCGGGTTCTCTAGGATTCTAAAAGATTTTGAGTAATTGATTACCATAATACACTAATAAAACAAAAATATTAACAAAGGGTAGTACAGTTGTTAATTCACATGAAGGTGGTGTATAGATGACCTCGGCTTTACCTAACGATAAGACAAGCAGAGGTAAACAGTCAGTTTTGACAACAAGTACGTACAAATATATGGATGCTTCTTCTTACCTAAAAAGTAGTATTTTATAGGACAAGAAAAGTAAACAGAGCAGGTAGACACGACTTCACCACAGATGATGGAGTGTTAAACACCCTTGGGTGGAAGGGGGCCTCGGCAACTCCTCTCCACTGCGTGTTTACAAACTCCAATAATGTTTGTATATAGAGTCTCTTTGTGGAAGCTACACATCCAAAGCATCAACATGTACTTCACTAAACTTGCAAGGGGGTAATTATAAAGAGGCCATCATGACCGCTTGTGATGCGTTCCTTACAATTCCACCTAAATATTTAATGTACAGCAGTTAACAGAACACATTCTTTTGTACTGGTTTCAAACTGTTTGAAATTGTATGGGCATTCTCGTAAACAACTTTCAAGTAATCTGAAAACTTTATTTCACTATTCTCAGTATATGCAAGTATACTCTTAAACAAGTTTTAAGTAGCATATTCTTTGCTAGATATGAAATTATCCAAATACAAAATTTTACAGCTTTAAGGTGAAAGGTACAGTCCACTTCACTAGCGCATTCACAGAGGCACGTCATGTAAACATTCCACAAATTATTATCTTTGAGATATTTGTTTTAATTTGATTCCACAGTATGTTTACTATTGTTAGTTTCCTTCTGTCGAATGTAAACAAACACAGGGCGGCCACACTACACAAAACCTGACAAGCCCCTGTAAATGCACTAGTGAAGGGGACTGTACAGTACATCATTTTATTTTACAACACAGTTCTATCTTTAATTGTTGTTGGACTAGTGCATTACTAATCTTGTTACGTGCTTAAAGACCTTCGTTGTTGAAATACGATTATAACATTATAACATCAACAATCTTTTACAGGTTTCAAGTTATCCAAATATTCGTCTATAGGCTTTTAGTTATCCGAACATACCGACACTGGTGTTGATGACAGGTGAATGGATTTGGGATAATTTATGGTAGTTTATGCTAATGGTACTCGCTGTCGCCACTCAGGACACAGGTCGTTGTTAATCTTCATAAGCCAACTCCAGGTGTGTGTGTGTGTGTGTGTGTGTGTGTGTGTGTGTGTGTGTGTGTGTGTGTGTGTTTGTGTGTATTTGTGTGTGTGTGTGTGTGTGTGTGTGTGTTTGTGTGTGTGTGTGTGTGGGTGTGTGTGTGTGTGTGTGTGTATTTAATGTGTGTGTGTGTGTGTGTGTGTGTGTGTGTGTGTGTGTGTGTGTGTAAGTGTTTTGTGTGTATGTGTGTGTGTGTAAGTGTTTGTGTGTATTTAAGTGTGTGTGTGTGGGTGTGTGTGTGTGTGTGTGTGTATGTGTGTATGTAAGCGTGCGTGCGTGCGTGTGTGTATTCGTATAGCACCTTGAGCAAGTCAGACCTGCTCATGTACTGTGGCATGTCGTATGTAATCCTATCCGGTCCAGGACTAATATTTCTACAGAATTTCAAAGCACAATCGAGTGCATCTTCCGAAAACTCACGGTTACAATCCCCCAATCGCCATCAAAGGACACTTCTTCTCAGTTCTTGCCCTCTCGAGAGTGAACTGAGGATCGTAATTCATGGAGCTTCTAACTCTCGTGAAGCCTTCTTATCCTTTCTCCGATATCTTATGAGTCGAGTATTCTCCGGTTTAATATCGTAGTCAGCAGTACTAGGTCCATCCGGTACTGGAATGGGTTTTGTACTCCATCTCTTGGTCTTGGTCTTCCCTCTTCCCGCTACGTGGGGAGTGGGGTGGAGTTTTATAGCCCACGTGGTGCTGGAGTTTGGGTAGTGAAACACCATCCCTTGTAATTGTTAAGAAAAAGGAGTATTTCGTTTGTCACTATCTTCAAAAAGATCGGCTATCGGTCCCTTTCCGGGTTATTGATTCACTTGACTCAACCTTTGCCTGCGACTCGCAGACAGAGAGCCTCTGTTGTGCAAAGGAAGGGAACACCTTAACTTTAACTAGCTTCACCACGTCTTCTAAGACGCCCCTTTGTGGCACTGCCCGCAGGGTTTGGCTTGCACTAATGATTTAAGTGAGATACTAGGCGCTAGCAATTGGAACTGAAGTAGTTGATTATGCTGTCGCCGTCGCAAGTGAATGAATGTAAGTTGGATATAACCCGACGAGTTAGATGAACAAACAGTCAGTATGATGTTTTAATTTTCGAAAGACACATTAACGTCAAAACATGGAAATTAAATAATGTAAATGATAACAGACTCTATAAAACCTTATGTTCTTATTCTGATAGAAGTCTTACAGGGGGTTGGGAGGAGCTAGAGACAAGAGGGTTCAATCCTGTAATTGTTCAAAGTTCTCGCACGTTATACCATTTATGTCATCGTTCCGGCAAACAACGCCTGTTAAATATAATTACCATTAAGCTATCTCATCTGATACTGGCTAAAAGTTAAACTATCAAGTTTATCTTAAATTTGACTGAAAGTAAAGGAATAGTCTTTAACTTTATTTTTAAGGTGGTTGAGGTCATTTACAAATTCCTTTTATTATACAGTAAGCTTCAGAAGATATTGAGGGATATTTTAGAAAATTTGTTTTTGGTTACTAATACACAAGCTGTATTCAGGATGAATAAATTGGTGAGGAGACATACTCCTTAAATTTCGTATGAAAACATTTGTTTACCTTATTTTTTCTTTCTTCTTTTCAGAAAGTCTATGAAGATGACGTGGTGTTCTACAAGAAAACTGATGACGGAGAGCTACTTCGATGTGTGGCTCGACTTCGGTTTTCGGTGTCTCCCGAGGCGTCTGGATCCCTAACTGGGCTGAAATGTAATCCAGCTACCAGGGACTTATGGAAGAATGACATAATAAGCAGGATGGGTGCTAGTTCATCTGTAGATGCATCCGGGTTTACATGCAAAGATGTGTATCCAGCCCCGTGGTGGCCTCAGAGCTGGGACGATAAAATTGCTAACTGCCGAAAGTTAGACGTCTCTTCTTCATCATCCTCTTCGTTTTCGAGCAGTTTTGCCTCATTCGGTGAGTCTAAATCAGATGACTGTTATTGTCTGGAGTCTAATAGTGAAGACTGTTACTGTTTGTCCAAACCGACACCAAACTCTATGAAGCCCTTGGATTGTCTATGTGAAGACTCTATCTCCTCGAGTATTGACTGCCTTTGCGAACCAAGTAGTAGTAGCAGCTTCTCCTCGAGTATTGACTGTCTTTGTGAGCCAAGTAGTAGTAGCAGCTTCTCCTCGAGTATTGACTGTCTTTGTGAGCCAAGTAGTAGTAGCAGCTTCTCCTCAAGTATTGACTGTCTTTGTGAGCCAAGTAGTAGTAGCAGCTTCTCCTCGAGTATTGACTGTCTTTGTGAACCAAGTAGTAGCAGCTATTCCTCGGGCATTGATTGTCTCTGCGAACCAAGCTATAGCTTTTCCTCCTCTTCCTCAAGTTCAAGTTATTCATCAAGTTCCAGCGATTCTTCCCCACTAAGTCTCAGTAGTTCTTCCCCATTGTTAAGTTCAAGTAGTTCATCCTCTTCAAGTTCAAGTAGTTCATCCTCTTCAAGTTCAAGTAGTTCATCCTCTTCAAGTTCAAGTAGTTCATCTTCTTTAAGTTCAAGTAGATCTTCAAGTTCAAGTAGTTCATGTTCTTCAAGTTCAAGTAGTTCATCCTCTTCAAGTTCAAGTAGTTCATCCTCTTCAAGTTCAAGTAGTTCATCCTCTTCAAGTTCAAGTAGTTCATCCTCTTCAAGTTCAAGTAGTTCATCCTCTTCAAGTTCAAGTAGTTCACCATCGTCCAGCTCAAGCAGTTCATCATCATCATCTTCTAGTTGTTCTTCAAGTTCAAGTAGTTCATCCTCTTCAAGTTCAAGTAGTTCATCCTCTTCAAGTTCAAGTAGTTCATCCTCTTCAAGTTCAAGTAGTTCATCCTCTTCAAGTTCGAGTAGTTCACCATCGTCCAGCTCAAGCAGTTCATCATCATCATCTTCTAGTTGTTCTTCAAGTTCAAGCAGTTCTTCATCATGTTCGTCTGAATGTTCGATCGTAATATCGTCATCATCGAGTCATAGTTCTTCACACGTGGATTACGTCTCGAGTTCTTCTTCAAGCTCAATAGTCAAATCGGTATCAAGTTCAGAAAGCAGTTCATCAATTGTTCATTCAGTATCAAGTAGTCCTTCAAGTTCATCAATTGTTCATTCAATATCGAGTAGCCCTTCAAGTTCACCAATTGTTCATTCAATATCAAGTGGTCCTTCAAGTTCATCAATTGTTCATTCAATATCAAGTAGTCCTTCAAGTTCACCAATTGTTCATTCAGTATCAAGTTGTTCCTCAAGCTCATCCGCTGTCCACTCATTCTCAAGTTGTTCCTCCAGTTGTTCCTCAAGTTCAAGTTCGTCCAGCTGTGAGTATTGTTCCCTTAGTTTAGTTGTTTGACTTCTCTTTCTCCAAACCTAACCTAACCTAACCTAACCTAACCTAACCTAACCTGACCTGACCTGACCTGACCTAACCTGACCTAGCCATACACAGCTTGACCTAGGAAACAATACTTCAAGAGTTTGGGTGTTGGGGATACAGGATATTGCTGCATGTAACAAAATTAGATGTCCTTTGTCTTAGATGCAAAGTGTACTTAGCTGTATTTATTGCAGAAATTTAATCACTTTGCTGATTTTCATGTAAGTAGTAATTATTTTGTATACTATTTACACGGTGTTTCTCAAATGGACACTTTTATCAGTCTTACAGTCGAGGAATAGATATCTGAAATATTGAAAGTGACTTGACATGAATTACAGTCTATATTGATATTAAGAAAGTTATCATGATACTAAAGAACCATCTTCTTAATTTGTAATGTGTGTGTGTGTGTGTGTGCAGCCTCCAGTTCGTCTGTTTCATCACCCAGCAGCTCTGGTTCAAGTAAGTGCTAATTTCGTCTTTCTTATCACGCCATCAACACTATGTTACGTTTTAGAGGAAATTGTTGATATTATGATAAGGAAAGTTGTAAATAATTATGGCAAAACGATCGAAGAAATTATTATATTCGTCCGTGTACCATTAAAGAAGTTGGAGTTCATGCATAAGGAATATGAATTATATTAAAACCTTCCCAAATATAATCTTCGGTGTTCTTTTATTATTGGCGTTAAACTAGAAGTAAGTTTTTGTTTCCATATGTCCGTTTATATAACAGACAGCCAAATTTTATCGGATAATTCATCCAATTTCTCAAGAAAATACTATAAACTCAGCGTAATGATAACACTACAACATATTTGAACGTTGTGTAAAAAAAAAAATCAAAATGTATCCTTTTGTTTGGTCCTCTTGTTGAAACTGATAAGAGAATTGCATACTTAGCAGCTAAGTCACTATTATTTATATAAATATATATAAATATATATATATATATAATCATCGACCTCACCAATCAGGACTCGAACCCTCGACCTACTGTGTGGGACCAGGGAACGCTACCAACCATGCCACAAAGACACTTTGTGGCATGGTCTGTAGCGTTCCCTGGTCCCACACAGTAGGTCTAGGGTTCGAGTCCTGGCTGGTGAGGTCGTTGATTATATGTTCAAAGTCCGCGTGTTATATGGACTAAAAATGAAGTATATATATATATATATATATATATATATATATATATATATATATATATATATATATATATATATATATATATATATATATATATATATATATATTTCATTAGCGTGTGTGTGTGTGTGACTGCTTAATAACAAAGGTGGGATATGCAAATATTCATATGTAGTTAACGAATAAGTCCTTTGAATAGATGCGTCGGCATCCCAAGAATACAAGGTTCTATTCCCGAGTACGGAAAAATTGACAAGCAACTCAAGTTTCGAGAATCTCATCAAACTCAAACAGCTTAGCAAGTTCAAGTTAATCATTGAGTTCGAGACTTTATTAGTTCAAGAATCTCAGCAAGTTCAAGTAACTCATGAAGCTCGAAAAGCTTATTATTTGCTTCAGCATCTTTTAAAATTGAGCAAGTACACCAAAGATCTCTACGACGTTGTGAAAAATAGAGAAGATATTAATATTTTCGGATTTTTTAAGTCTTCTGCAATGGTCATCATACTTCCTAGTTCTTGGTGTCTGCTAAACCTATAGTAACAGAGTTCTACTAATTATTCGGATATCTTACAAAACTATACTGTAAGTTATGTAAACCTTGTAAATAATTTTTTCTTCGTGTTCAGCAAGAATAACTTACATAATCACAGTCTGGGTTGTTAATAATGATTTAGATGAGTGGAAAGTCATCAAGTAAACTCTCTAAAATTAATTTACTTTTCCCTTCAATTGAATGTATTTGTTTAAAAAATTATGTCTTTTTTAAATTTTTCGGCTTGGTTCAACTTCAGAGTTGACCCAAAGTGCAGGCAGCTCTTCTTCAAGTACCATCAGCTCCCCCCTGGACTGTCTCTGCGAGGAGAGTTCAAGTAAGTGGAAAGTGGATGAGAGGATATGAAAATAAACATACAAGATTTCCCCAAATTTCACAAACAAGAAATTTATGGTTACTTAAAAAGTCTTTGCTAAATATTGCAGTAGTAATGTATCAATTATATTATACTTTATAATCGTATTTGGGTATTTGAAACTAGAGTAAATTGAAGGAGACCAATGCAGTAGAAAAAATAATAATAATTCACTGGAAATCACATTCCGAAGTGAGAACTGTACATTAACATTTTTGAGGGTGTTACTGAAGACAAATCTGTGGTCAAGAGAAGCTTCTATTTTTTTCAAGATGGTGTACATCTTTGAAATATTTTGCAGGCTCATCAAGTCTGAGCAGTTCACCAAGTGCAAGCAGCTCTCCAGGTGCAAGCAGCTCACCAAGTGCAAGCAGCTCACCAAGTGCAAGCAGCTCACCGAGTGCAAGCAGCTCACCGAGTGCAAGCAGCTCACCGAGTGCAAGCAGCTCACCAAGTGCAAGCAGCTCACCAAGTGCAAGCAGCTCTCTAGGTGCGATAAGCTCAAGTGCAACAAGCAGCTCACCAAGTGCAAGCAGCTCACCAAGTGCAAGCAGCTCACCAAGTGCAAGCAGCTCACCGAGTGCAAGCAGTTCACCGAGTGCAAGCAGCTCTCTAGGTGCGATAAGCTCAAGTGCAACAAGCAGCTCACCAAGTGTAAGCAGCTCACCAAGTGCAAGCAGCTCACCGAGTGCAAGTAGCTCACCGAGTGCAAGCAGCTCACCAAGTGCAAGCAGCTCACCAAGTGCAAGCAGCTCACCAAGTGCAAGCAGCTGTTCAAGTCTGAGTAGCTCATCATCAGTATCATCCTCCAGTAAGATAACATGATTTACTAAATGTTTCTTTTGCGGTATGAAAAAATAAAACGCATGCAAACCTCATCAACTCCTCCAGGGAGTACCACTGACCCAGGGATCAGGGTCAGTGGTACTGTAAAGGAATTATGTTAAAGAATGTGTGAAATAGGTTGTCTTCTTCAGTAGGTTTATCTCTTTTCAGTAATTCAGGCTTTAAGTAGATTCCTATTTCAGTAAATTGTGGATATGTTCAAAGAGTATGTCAAGCTTAGGTAGGTTTATATATTTGAACATCTCTACAAAAATTTATCGTTATTGGAAAGTCAGCAGACAAACTGAACATAATTTTTTAATCACAAACGCCACAGAATTTATACGTAAATATATTATATCCGACGCCTTATGAGTACAAACCCCTTTAGAGTTTTAATTTAAATCTGCTCAATGATTTATACAGATTCCCAACATGCGCCAAGTTCAAGCAGTTCGACCATATCTACAAGCAGCAGCAACTCCCTCGACTGTCTGTGTATCGGTGAGCCAAGTTCAAGTAAGTTATCAGAATACAGAAGACTACTGTGAAACAACTACTACATTTTCAAGAGATATTGAAAACCAATGTCAAGATAGTATTTTGTGGGCAAATTATTAAGTCAACTGTAATTTGCGTTAAAATAAGTTGTTTTGCTATCGAAAAAATTGGCAAGATATCAATTAGTCTAAAATTTCTAAATTAGATTAATGTTATATCTAATAAATATTTGAAAGAAAAATATTGAACCGAATTTATACTTTAGTAGATGACTGAACAAACATTTAGAAGTAGCAAAACTGCCAAGCTGAAGTAATTTAGGGTCCTAACGCAACTTTCCCCACTGAAAAACTGTCAACAAGCTCGCACGAATCATCCACGTCAAGCAATTAATTTACTCAAGTAGTCAAGAATTAATCAACCGAAGCACTTACATACATGGAGCTCATCAAGTCAAAGGGTCGTTCAAGTGTGTGTTGTTTCTCAAGCTTACGTCATTTGTAAGCTTGAAATTATTTCCCATTATGGTGTCCAGCGTGATTTTTTGCCTGTATTTTTCTCTGATATGCTGAAAAACATCAAATCACTGTCATGTGAAAGTCTACTCTAGCACTCACATCTAGAACCAATATTTAAGAAATTCTCATAGCTTATTGATAAATTTCCGGTGAAAAATAAAGTAAATAGTCATAAAAGATATCAAGTGAAAACAAACATATTATCGACCAATACCGCCTTGTGAACGTCGCCTCATTAACTGACTCGTCTTTTTTTTAATATTCTACAAAATGAAGGTCGTAATATCACATACAAATTTGGAAGCTATGACCCTGAAGTATTACTTTTAGCTTGGAGTTTTTGTTCAATATTTTAGTACGCACTAACTTTAGTATTACTTTTGCTATAACTACTGTAGTGTTAATATGCAGTTTATTTTATTTCAAAACACACATTGTATTCTTACGATATTATACAAATTTTGAATAAAGAAAATAAATATCCTCATTAGAAATTAGATGTTTCAACGAATGTAAAAGCTAACATTTAACTTTCATTTTTATTTTTAAATACTAGATGATTATTTTGACCTGTACATTTGTATAGTAATAATTTTTAAATTATTCTATAAACTTTTACCTGTCAATTTGCTCCCATCTATGCTATTGTGTCTTACATTTGTCTGAATTTATAGAATATTTATAGAATAATAAGCATCTTAAAATTTTTTACCCCCTATTAAAATTATATATACACACAAACTTGATTAAGTCACTACACGACAGTATTATCAGAATCATTATTTGAATTGATTAGTTATACTCTCTATATTCTATCAATATTGTAACTTTATTACACTCTCCTTTTAACCTTCTCTTTAGGCTTAAGTTCGTCAAGCTTAGGAGGTCCATCAAGAAGTTCAAGCAGCTCGTCAAGCTTCTCATCTCAAAGTAGCAGCAGCTCGTCAAGCTTCTCATCTCCAAGTAGCAGCAGCTCGTTAAGCTTCTCATCTCCAAGTAGCAGCAGTTCGTCAAGCTTCTCATCTCCAAGTAGCAGCAGCTCGTCAAGCTTTTCATCTCCAAGTAGCAGCAGCTCGTTAAGCTTTTCATCTCCAAGTAGCAGCAGTTCGTCAAGCTTCTCATCTCCAACTAGCAGCAGCTCGTCAAACTTCTCTCCAAGTAGCAGCAGCTCGTCAAGCTTTTCATCTCCAAGCAGCAGCAGCTCGTCAAGCTTCGCATCTCTAAGTAGCAGCAGCTCGTCAAGCTTACAGGGTCCATCAAGTAGTTCAAGCACCTCGTCAAGCTTTTCATCTCCAAGTAGCAGCAGCTCGTCAAGCTTCTCATCTCCAAGTAGCAGCATCTCGTCAAGCTTAGGAAGTCCATCAAGTAGTTCAAGCAGATCATCAAGCTTTACATCTACAAGTTGCAGCAGCTCGTCAAGCTCTTCATCTTCAAGTAGTAGCAGCACGTCAAGCTTCTCTCCAAGTAGCAGCAGCTCGTCAAGCTTTTCATCTCCAAGTAGCAGCAGCTCGTCAAGCTTCGCATCTTCAAGTAGCAGCAGCTCGTCAAGCTTACAAGGTCCATCAAGTATTTCAAGCACCTCGTCAAGCTTTTCATCTCCAAATAGCAGCAGCTCGTCAAGCTTCTCATCACCAAGTAGCAGCATCTCGTCAAGCATAGGAAATCCATCAAGTAGTTCAAGGAGCTCGTCAAGCTTCTCATCTTCAAGAAGCAGCAGCTCGTCAAGCTTCTCATCTCCAAGTAGCAGCAGCTCGTCAAGCTTCTCATCTCCAAATAGCAGCAGCTCGTCAAGCTTCTCTTCTCCTAGTAGCTGCAGCACTTCAAGCTTACCAGGTCAATCATGCAGTTCTAGCAGTTCGTCAAGCTTTTCATCTACAAGTAGCAGCAGCTCGTCAAGCTTCTCATCTCCAAGTAGCAGCAGCTCGTCAAACTTCCGAGGTCCATCATGTAGTTCAAGCAGCTCGTCAAGCTTTTCATCTACAAGTAGCAGTTGCTCGTCAAGCTTCTCATCTCCAAGTAGCAGCAGCTCGTCAAGCTTCTCATCTCCAAGTAGCAGCAGCTCGTCGAGCTTAGGTGGTCCATCAAGTAGTTCAAGCACCTCGTCAAGCTTTTCTTCTCCAAGTAGCAGCAGCTCGTCAAGCTTGCAAGTTCCATCAAGTAGTTCAAGCACCTCGTCAAGCTGTTCATCTCCAAGTAGCAGCAGCTCGTCAAGCTTCTCATCTCCAAGTAGCAGCAGCTCGTCAAGCTTAGGAGGTTCATCAAGTAGTTCAAGCACCTCGTCAAGCTTTTCTTCTCCAAGTAGCAGCAGCTCGTCAAGCTTAGGAGGTTCATCAAGTAGTTCAAGCACCTCGTCAAGCTTTTCTTCTCCAAGTAGCAGCAGCTCGTCAAGCTTGCAAGTTCCATCAAGTAGTTCAAGCACCTCGTCAAGCTGTTCATCTCCAAGTAGCAGCAGCTCGTCAAGCTTCTCATCTCCAAGTAGCAGCAGCTCGTCAAGCTTAGGAGGTTCATCAAGTAGTTCAAGCACCTCGTCAAGCTTTTCTTCTCCAAGTAGCAGCAGCTCGTCAAGCTTAGGAGGTTCATCAAGTAGTTCAAGCACCTCGTCAAGCTTTTCTTCTCCAAGTAGCAGCAGCTCTTCAAGCTTACAAAGTCCATCACGTAGTTCAAGCACCTCGTCAAGCTTTTCATCTCCAAGTAGCATCAGCTCGTCAAGCTTCTCATCTCCAAGTAGCAGCAGCTCGTCAAGCTTCTCATCTCCAAGTAGCAGCAGCTCGTCAAGCTTAGGAGATTCATCAAGTAGTTCAAGCACCTCGTCAAGCTTTTCTTCTCCAAGTAACAGCAGCTCGTCAAGCTTGCAAGTTCCATCAAGTAGTTCAAGCACCTCGTCAAGCTGTTCATCTCCAAGTAGCAGCAGCTCGTCAAGCTTCTCATCTCCAAGTAGCAGCAGCTCGTCAAGCTTCTCATCACCAAGTAGCAGCATCTCGTCAAGCATAGGAAATCCATCAAGTAGTTCAAGGAGCTCGTCAAGCTTCTCATCTTCAAGAAGCAGCAGCTCGTCAAGCTTCTCATCTCCAAGTAGCAGCAGCTCATTAAGCTTCTCATCTCCAAATAGCAGCAGCTCATTAAAGCTTCTCTTCTCTAGTAGCTGCAGCACTTGCAGCACTTCAAGCTTACCAGGTCAATCATGCAGTTCTAGCAGTTCGTCCAAGCTTTTCATCTACAAGTAGCAGCAGCTCGTCGGCTTCTCATCTCCAAAAGTAGCAGCAGCTCGTCAAACTTCCGAGGTCCATCATGTAGTTCAAGCAATGTCTGAAGCTGTCTACAAGTAGCAGTTGCTCGTCAAGCTTCTCATCTCCCAGAAGTAGCAACTTAGCTCGTCCAAGCTTCATCCCAAGTAGCAGCGGCTCGTCGAGGCTTAGGTGGTCCATCAAGTAGTTCAAGCACCTCGTCAAGCTTTTCTTCTCCAAGTAGCAGCAGCTCGTCAAGCTTGCAAGTTCCATCAAGTAGTTCAAGCACCTCGTCAAGCTGTTCATCTCCAAGTAGCAGCAGCTCGTCAAGCTTCTCATCTCCAAGTAGCAGCAGCTCGTCAAGCTTAGGAGGTTCATCAAGTAGTTCAAGCACCTCGTCAAGCTTTTCTTCTCCAAGTAGCAGCAGCTCGTCAAGCTTAGGAGGTTCATCAAGTAGTTCAAGCACCTCGTCAAGCTTTTCTTCTCCAAGTAGCAGCAGCTCGTCAAGCTTGCAAGTTCCATCAAGTAGTTCAAGCACCTCGTCAAGCTGTTCATCTCCAAGTAGCAGCAGCTCGTCAAGCTTCTCATCTCCAAGTAGCAGCAGCTCGTCAAGCTTAGGAGGTTCATCAAGTAGTTCAAGCACCTCGTCAAGCTTTTCTTCTCCAAGTAGCAGCAGCTCGTCAAGCTTAGGAGGTTCATCAAGTAGTTCAAGCACCTCGTCAAGCTTTTCTTCTCCAAGTAGCAGCAGCTCTTCAAGCTTACAAAGTCCATCACGTAGTTCAAGCACCTCGTCAAGCTTTTCATCTCCAAGTAGCATCAGCTCGTCAAGCTTCTCATCTCCAAGTAGCAGCAGCTCGTCAAGCTTCTCATCTCCAAGTAGCAGCAGCTCGTCAAGCTTAGGAGATTCATCAAGTAGTTCAAGCACCTCGTCAAGCTTTTCTTCTCCAAGTAACAGCAGCTCGTCAAGCTTGCAAGTTCCATCAAGTAGTTCAAGCACCTCGTCAAGCTGTTCATCTCCAAGTAGCAGCAGCTCGTCAAGCTTCTCATCTCCAAGTAGCAGCAGCTCGTCAAGCTTCTCATCACCAAGTAGCAGCATCTCGTCAAGCATAGGAAATCCATCAAGTAGTTCAAGGAGCTCGTCAAGCTTCTCATCTTCAAGAAGCAGCAGCTCGTCAAGCTTCTCATCTCCAAGTAGCAGCAGCTCGTCAAGCTTCTCATCTCCAAATAGCAGCAGCTCGTCAAGCTTCTCTTCTCCTAGTAGCTGCAGCACTTCAAGCTTACCAGGTCAATCATGCAGTTCTAGCAGTTCGTCAAGCTTTTCATCTACAAGTAGCAGCAGCTCGTCAAGCTTCTCATCTCCAAGTAGCAGCAGCTCGTCAAACTTCCGAGGTCCATCATGTAGTTCAAGCAGCTCGTCAAGCTTTTCATCTACAAGTAGCAGTTGCTCGTCAAGCTTCTCATCTCCAAGTAGCAGCAGCTCGTCAAGCTTCTCATCTCCAAGTAGCAGCAGCTCGTCGAGCTTAGGTGGTCCATCAAGTAGTTCAAGCACCTCGTCAAGCTTTTCTTCTCCAAGTAGCAGCAGCTCGTCAAGCTTGCAAGTTCCATCAAGTAGTTCAAGCACCTCGTCAAGCTGTTCATCTCCAAGTAGCAGCAGCTCGTCAAGCTTCTCATCTCCAAGTAGCAGCAGCTCGTCAAGCTTAGGAGGTTCATCAAGTAGTTCAAGCACCTCGTCAAGCTTTTCTTCTCCAAGTAGCAGCAGCTCGTCAAGCTTAGGAGGTTCATCAAGTAGTTCAAGCACCTCGTCAAGCTTTTCTTCTCCAAGTAGCAGCAGCTCGTCAAGCTTGCAAGTTCCATCAAGTAGTTCAAGCACCTCGTCAAGCTGTTCATCTCCAAGTAGCAGCAGCTCGTCAAGCTTCTCATCTCCAAGTAGCAGCAGCTCGTCAAGCTTAGGAGGTTCATCAAGTAGTTCAAGCACCTCGTCAAGCTTTTCTTCTCCAAGTAGCAGCAGCTCGTCAAGCTTAGGAGGTTCATCAAGTAGTTCAAGCACCTCGTCAAGCTTTTCTTCTCCAAGTAGCAGCAGCTCTTCAAGCTTACAAAGTCCATCACGTAGTTCAAGCACCTCGTCAAGCTTTTCATCTCCAAGTAGCATCAGCTCGTCAAGCTTCTCATCTCCAAGTAGCAGCAGCTCGTCAAGCTTCTCATCTCCAAGTAGCAGCAGCTCGTCAAGCTTAGGAGATTCATCAAGTAGTTCAAGCACCTCGTCAAGCTTTTCTTCTCCAAGTAACAGCAGCTCGTCAAGCTTGCAAGTTCCATCAAGTAGTTCAAGCACCTCGTCAAGCTGTTCATCTCCAAGTAGCAGCAGCTCGTCAAGCTTCTCATCTCCAAGTAGCAGCAGCTCGTCAAGCTTAGGAGGTTTCATCAAGTAGTTCAAAAGCACCTCGTCAAGCTTTCTTCTCCAAGTAGCAGCAACTCGTCCCATGACTTAGGAGGTTATCCAAGTAGTTCAGCACCTCGTCAAAGCTTTTCTTCTCCAAGTAGCAACAGCTCGTCAAGCTTACCAAGTTCCATCACGTAGTTTCAGCACCTCGTCAAGCTGTTCATCTCCAAGTAGCAGCAGCTCATCAAAGCTACTCATCTCCAAGTAGCAGCAGCTCGTCAAGCAAGGAGGTTCATCAAGTAGTTCAAGCACCTCGTCAAGCTTTTCTTCTCCAAGTAGCAGCAGCTCGTCAAGCTTAGGAGGTTCATCAAGTAGTTCAAGCACCTCTTCAAGTTTTTCTTCTCCAAGTAGCAGCAGCTCGTCAAGCTTACAAGGTCCATCACGTAGTTCAAGCACCTCGTCAAGCTTTTCATCTCCAAGTAGCAGCAGCTCGTCAAGCTTTTCATCTCCAAGTAGCAGCATCTCGTCAAGCTTAGGAAGTCCATCAAGTAGTTCAAGCAGCTCATCAAGCTTTTCATCTACAAGTTGTAGCAGCTCGTCAAGCTTCTCATCTCCAAGTAGCAGCAGCTCGTCAAGCTTCTCATCTCCAAGTAGCAGCAGCTCGTCAAGCTTACAAGGTCCATCAATTAGTTCAAGCACCTCGTCAAGCTTTTCTTCTCCAAGTAGCAGCAGCTCGTCAAGGTTTTCATCTTCACGTAGTAGCAGCTCGTCAAGCTTCTCTGCAAGTAGCAGCAGCTCGTCAAGCTTTTCATCGCCAAGTAGCACCAGCTCGTCAAGCTTCTCATCTCCAAGTAGCAGCAGCTCGTCGAGCTTAGGTGGTCCATCAAGTAGTTCAAGCACCCCGTCAAGCTTCTCATCTACAAGTAGCAGCAGCTTGTCAAGCTTTTCATCTCCAAGTAGCATAAGCTCGTCAAGCTTCTCATCTCCAAGCAGCAGTAGCTCGTCAAGCTTCTCATCTCCAAGTATCAGTATCTCGTCAAGCTTACAAGTTCCATCAAGTAGTTCAAGCACCTCGTCAAGCTTTTCATCTCCAAGTAGCAGCAGCTCGTCAAGCTTCTCATCTCCAAGTAGCAGCAGCTCGTCAAGCTTCTCATCTCCAAGTAGCAGCAGCTCGTCAAGCTTAGGAAGTCCATCAAGTAGTTCAAGCAGCTCATCAAGCTTTTCATCTACAAGTAGCAGCAGCTCGTCAAGCTTCTCATCTCCAAGTAGCAGCAGCTTGTCAAGCTTAGGAAGTCCATCAAGTTGTTCAAGCACCTCGTCAAGCTTTTCATCTCCAAGTAGCAGCAGCTCGTCAAGCTTCTCATCTCCAAGTAGCAGTAGCTCGTCAAGCTTCTCATCTCCAAGTAGCAGCAGCTCGTCAAGTTTCTCATCTCCAAGTAGCAGCAGCTCGTCAAGCTTAGGAGGTTCATCAACTAGTTCAAGCACCTCGTCAAGCTTCTCATCAAACAGCAGCACCTCGGGGTCAAGTAAGTCAAACGTGAAATATGAAAAAGAGAAGGAGGGCTATATGGGTTGTCCACAGCTAGTACCGGCCAGTGTGTTTTTATTTATCATTGGAAATTCAGTTGGTTCATTTCGACTAAAATTCCCATAATTCTTGGAAACATTCAAACGAAAAATTCATGGCTGAAGTATTATCACCTTATTGCACTTAACTATAAACTTCAATGCTTAATTTACTTACCACAAGAAGCGTTTATTCTGACTATATACCTGACCCGGCAACTGATTCATTCCTCCCTGGTGACTAACCATTTTTAAGTTCAGCGTTAAGCTTGTCATTTCTTGTTAAGTTCCAGGGCTCTCGATAGTGTTCATAGTAAAAGTTATCTTCATCAGCATTATTACTGATGATTTTTCTTTAGATTAAACTTTCTTATGGACTGGTGAACTAATTCGTGAATCAGAAATAGCATTTATAGTTGTAGCTATTGATATACAAACTATGTATTTGGGGTAATGATATATTTTCAATGTTAACTTCTAATTCAGCTTGTAGGTCCAGACAGAGCAATGAATCTGTGTATGGTTACTTGTGTGAACCTTGAAGACATACACCGGCTTTACCAAAACAATAATGCTCAAAAATATATTTCCTTTACTCTACCGTTATAAAAGTCTTTCATAAAACGATTTTTCAGTTTATTTTACAAATTTTACCGGTATCAGACCAATTTGCTTTTTCTTGTATTATGTTTTTCCCTTCTTCAGTTAAAATTTGTTCTTCATATCTTATCTTGTACTTTATATTATACTTATAAAAGTTGTCATTGTGGATGATTCATGCACCACAAGGATATTCCTGTATCCTCATTTCATTGTTATTTGGTTAATTTTTTTACGGAGACATTCAACTCATTATCGAAGATGTTAATGGTTCTCAAGCTGACACGGCCTTAGATTTTTTTTTATTGCCATTTATTCAGGCTTCAGTGCTCTATCTCGTAGTTCAACTATGTTATCAAGCTCAAGCAACCAATCAAGCTCACGCAGCTAATCAAGCTCAAGCAGACAATCAAGCTCAAGCAGACAATCAATTATGCCCAGCTTATTCCATTCTAGCAGTTCAACAAGTTCATACAGATTGTCAAAGTCAAGCAGTATATCAAGCAGAAGTAAGTTACGATTTGAAAATAGAAATGAGAGGTATGATGACTTTGGGTGGGTTCATCACTTTATTTAAATTTAATGCGTATATGCTGTATTTCGTGTTCATCTTTTATAGTCACCAAGATTGCGTTTGAAATGTTATCCTTGGTTTCGTCCGTCCCTGATAATCCCACAGTCCCCTGTGTAGTCACAATTCACTGACGCCATTTATTTGAACAGAGTACTGAGACTTAAATACAGAAATGACAAGCATTTAGTTTTTTTTTTAATCATGTGGACTTTATTTGTAGCATGTGATCAAATGCGAGTTTCCTCCATTAATGTCGTCTGACTGACAATTGGACCAGTTCACGGAATGTATCAGAAACATGACAACAATTACCGTGACGCAAGAAAACGACAGTAGTTCGCCAAAAGCAAGATATAAAAAACGCACAATCGTTGGGTCCTTTGTGTTCCAGTCCAATAAAATGCTCAAGTTTCCAATATATTTGCATATATAACAAGATTCTTGAACCGTCAAAATCAAAGTAAAGCCAAAACTGCTATGGACACCTTCAATTTCCATATTCTACATAATTCCCAATCTGAGATTTTTCAAAAATTTTACACAGGTTCAGACTTCAAGTCAAGTTCAATCAGTTCGGCCTTAGAATACAGCAGCAGCAGCAGCAGCAGCAGCAGCAGCAGCAGCAGCAGCAGCAGCAGCACCAGCACCAGCAGCAGTAGCAGCACCAGCAGTTGTTCCAAAGAAGTCTCCGGAGTCGACATAAATGGTTGCACGCGCAGCAGCATTTCAAGTTATAGTAAGTCATATATACAGAGATAGAAGACTACTGTGAAACTATTAATGACTATCGAAGACGCCTTTCATATCATGATGCAAACACATCGTTGTCGTCGAGTTCTGTTATAAAGACTATGCGTGAAGCCAAAGAAGCTTCATTACTTACTTTTATCTAGAGTAAGGAAAGTTTTATCATTTGGACTGACATTTCATACCAATTTCACCATTTGTATTACAGTACTCGGCTTAATTTCACTTCAAATTTAAGAAAACATTTAAACATAGCTAATTGATTGACTAGATAAGCGCTTTAATACCTAAAAAAAATCGTTCATTTAATTAGTTTATCTGTATTTCTTGTAATTTGGGTGATTTTACATTTTACCCAAATTTGTCGATAAATGTGAATTTTGACAATTTACACAGGCTCAAGTTCTTCAAGCTTACGAGGTCCATCGAGTAGTTCAAGAAGCTCGTCAAGCTCTTTATTATCCCCAAGCATCAGTATCCCAAGCTCAAGTAAGTGACAAGTAAGAAATGGATAAAACTTAGGAAGACAAGAAGACATGGACTGGCATATTCTGAAGTTCTCTTGCTAAAAAATAATATTACCAAGACCAATATCTTTATTACATCTGTAGAAATACGTCCAACAGTACCTAACGCGGTGGTGGTGGTGACTTCTTGTATCAAGCTACAAACTTTTATGCCAAAGATTATGAATTCTTACAGTTGAATGTTATGTCCTTGATGTTTGACGTGAAGCAAGGGGTTAAATGTGAACGTTTGAAGACGCCATATTTTCACTCGCCACACCGAGCCGCTGACTTGTGTTTTTTAGACTGACAAAAAATATTAATTACAAGAGAAAAACCGACGACATAAGTGTGTGTGTGTTTGTCTGTGTTTGTGTGTATATACAACTAATATAAAAGTATATTTAGTCCTTTACCTTACTGTTAGCTCTCGATGATAACTTATTTTGTGGTTCACAATAAGGTTGCAGTACAAGTAGCTTTAATTAGAACCCCGAACAGGTGGTGCTTCAAGTTCAAGTAAATTATCATCCAGTTCAAGCTTCTCAACATCTTAAGGTATTTAAGTTCTATACTGATTTCTAAATTTGTTGTTGCTGTTATAATGTTATTACTGCGCTTCAACAGAGACAGTCATTAAGCGCGTAACAAGGTCAGTAATTACACCATCCCAACGATACCTTAAAAATAATGCGATAAAATTCCCTATTTAATAAGTTTGTGCTTTATAGGTCTTAGTCATCACTTAAGACTGTTTATTTATTTCAAGTCACTTTTTCATCTACGACATTTCCTCAATAAAATCAAAACCCTCTTCGATAACATTTCATATTATTTACACTAGAACAGTAACTTAATGTATTTTACGATGACGTCAATATTGTTCTAAGATTAATTATATACAAAAATCCCAGTGTCGGTATTTTTAACGCATAAACGCGCACATCAGCTCATAAACACACAAACTGATACACTCTTTTACACACACAAACCTTGTGCTCCTCCCTCTACCTTCCCCAACCCTACCTCCTTACCCCTTCCCACCCCTCTACCTCCCCCACCCCCTCTACCTTCCCCCCCCCTACCCTCCCTCTACCTTCCCCACCCTCTACCCTCCCCACCCCTTTACCTTCCCCACCCCTCCAATCACTTACTGTCTTAAATTCTCTCTTTAAAGCTGTACAGTATCACACGTGTTCCGCTATGGCGCTCCACTTATAAACCGCTGCGTATCCTCTTTGTTCTGTCACTTCATATAATCCAGAGTGTCACATCAGCAGCCTGTCCATTCCTCCCGTCTAACCTTACTTTTGTTTACATTCAATACTGTATTAACCGACTCCTGTGACTTACTCCAAAATATGCTGTTATCTGCTATGCACGGCTGATTCATTTTCCATCTCACCTTCTACTGCTGTCAATCAAACCTCTTTTCCTCACCATCATCGTTGCTTTCTCCTCTTTCACTACTTTATCCGAAAATTCAACAACTACAGTGACATTACACATTTTTTGTCGTAATATCTTCTTCACTGGAAATCTTTTTTCTTTCCCTACATTCTGTAAATCAGGGTTTCATTGTCTTTAAAAAAATCTCTTAGAGAAATCAACAGTAACCCCATTATTCTATACGTTTTCAATACTTCCTGCAATGCTTTTCTTTAAGTCATCATATGCATTCACTACATCGATAAATACATCATCCTAAGTCTTCACATTCTTCAGGTAATCTTCATTCACACTTTTTTACACACACGATCCAGGCAATTCACTTCTTTTTTTTTCGTTATACAAAATCTGATCATCTTTAACACACTTGCTAAATAAATAAGTTATGTTAGTAATCATTATCACACACCTTCCCATATGTGCTTAAATAAACACCTATTCTTCTCTAATGTTTACTTAAAGTCTTGTAATTGTTTCTCTTGTACACGTCTATGCCATTCCGTTAGTGTTTTCCCCCTTTGTCACCCTCAATTCTTTACCTCTTTTCATTAACATTTATCGTGATCCCATTCTCTTACTCATTTTTAACTTGCTGCACCTTTCTCCCACTTGTTTTATTTTTTCCTTTGTCGTTACACTCGAGTGGCTATCTCCTTCCTGACCTAAACAGGGAAATAACATCTTCTTTATATTACATTAAGCAGGTGTGCAAAAAAACACACCATCTTTAGTTTACCTCCATTTTTTTCAGTTTGTCCACATTTTCATTTCTAACTTCCATTTTTTCTTTATCCTCTCGTTTTTTTATGCAATGTCCTTCTTTTCTGTATAGTTTTTCTTCATAATTTTGTCTCATCCTTTTCCCCATCTTTCATCCTCTCGTCTTTTGGATCCTTTCTCCATTACTGTATTTCCTTTCTTCTAATATCCATGCATTACTTTCTACTGTCATCATTTCTCATTGTTGCCAAAGTTCATACATATTTTTTTTAGTTACAAATTTTTCATCTTATTTTCCCTCTATCTCGCTTGTACCTTCCTTCCACTTCCCTGTCACCCATTCATTCTCGCCCTTTTACTCTCTCAAATACCATTTTAATCCCGAATCATAGTAATCTGGATTGACCTCTTTATATTTCATTACGTATCTCATCTCATCATTCAACACCTGATTATCCTCTTTTGCTGATCATCTTTCTGGTAATCCTGCTTCACTAAACTTCTCCTCTGTCCCTCAATTTTTATTTGTTCAAAAGCCTTAACGTACAGATCTTGTTTTCCATCTTTTATATCTACAGTCATTTTTTACTTATCATTTACAGTATATCCACGTAAATTCATATACTCCAGTCTGCTTTGCGTTTGTTTGGTCAAGGAAACAAAACATAGAAAATAGGGTTACAAGCCCCATGTGGCACAGTAATGCGGATATTATATAGATATATAGAATGTATAATGTATATATAAATATTAATTCAACTAATTTGTATTTATTTTTCAATCACCTTTAGGCTCTAGTTCTTCAAGCAGCATTAGCAGCAGCAGCAGTAGCAGCAGCAGCAGCAGCAGCTCAAGTAAGTAACATAAAACTCGAAAATGTACTTTAATTATTAGTCACGCTGTTTAAGGATAATCATCAGATTAAGCCTCAGAACGTAATGTACTCTCTAGTTTCTATACTATAATCTACTGGTAATAGGTGTGTTTATGTTGACTGTTTCAGCGGTGTCCATTTTCATTAAAAAACTAACTTTTACCCAAACTAATATCAGATAGCTCTTGTCTATGGAGATTAGGTTTGGAGTCGTACAGTTAAGCTAGTTAGTTACGATTAAGTTCTTCGTTTATAATTATGATTTTATACAGTTTAAATTTTCGAGAAAAAATTGGTATCGCTTTGCCTTAGTTATCTCTTTAGTTTCACTATTTTTTTTTTCAATTGCAGTTCTCGATCGTATAATCCCATTCCAGTAAAAACCCTCCGACTTATTCAGATTTATGACGATATGTTTTATGTGTACAGTATACCTAAAACGTCCTTTAAAACCAGATTTCAAAATAGTTTCTTCTGACGTGGGTACTAAAAATTTCCTATGACACCTTAGAAATAGCCAGCCTTCGATGACAGACTAGGGTTGCCTCACACATTGTTACTTTGTGTCACGACCACCCTCTTACACGCTACTCAAAAATAACTATTATCATATAGAATAACTTATACTGTGATGAGATGAGTTGAGATATATGTTAGATATAATGTTATCTATATACCTCAGACAGTTAATCAGCAATGGTCTGTTTTCTACAGGTTCCAGCTGCTCTGCCAGCAGCTCATCAAGTACGTGTATCGTGTTTTAACATTGTTTGTCATAGACTGATAGTAAGAGATGCTTTAATGTTGTTATTTTATATTTTTGTAAATGTGTGTGCGTGCGTGCGTGCGTGCGCGTGCGTGTGTGTGTGTCTGTAATAGTAATAATAATAATAATAATAATAATAATAATAATAATAATAGTAATAATAATTAAGGTTTATTGAAAGAAGAAGGTCGACAAAAGTCTGAAAATATGCAATAAACAGTCTGTGTCTGTGTGTTGTTGTGATTCAAACGAAGCTTGATATTGTAGTTTACTTTACTTCGATGTGATTTGATAAGTAAGTTCAATTCTTTCATGTATTTTCAGGTTCAAGCTCAAGCAGCTCAAGCTCCAGCAGTGAGTATTAGCTTTGTATTTGCTCGCAGTAGTGATGACATTTAATCTGATTATCACTGCCTTGGAAGTTACAGTCACAGCAGTACGTGTCATCGAGAGAAAGCAACGGTGATAAGAGTCAACAATTCTTCCTTGCCAGTGATATGTCGAGAAGGAAGTTTGTATTTTTTTTAAAGAACTGCATATTTGTTTTCTACTCTGAGAAAACCCATAACCTACGATAAGGAATGAAAAAAGGAGATAAGGCAAATACGACTGATATACAGTAAACTAAAATGTGTGAATGTCATGTATGTTATAAAAAATGTGTTGTAGGCTCTGGTCTGAAGACGTATTTGTTCCCATTTGACGTATAATGGAGGCCGTGAACATCGTAATTCTGACAAAAATAGCGGATTCAAAATTACCTCTTCTTTTAAATAGGAGAAATAAGGGTTTTGGATCACTTACAGTTTGAAAAGAAAATATCGCCTGGCTTCAACAATTTCAATGGCTGAACTACAAATAGATGTTAACTCATCTATTAACATCCTACTTGTATTTTTTTTTGTATTGGAAAATATATACCGAATATTATTTTTTTTGTAAGGAAACTCTCAACAATGACATATGTTTTTAATACCTCAACACTTTCATATCTAACAGATGGTTGTATTACACTAGTAAAGTTATTGAAGAAAATTCTGTTCGTCTGCTGCTCGATTCATTATTTTGTTTATAAATCGGTTAAAACTGCATACACCTGTTATCGAAGAAGAACTTACCCTTAAATTGGCATAGACACATTCTCCTCTATTCAGGTGAGGAGAGTGCAGGGGTGATCTAATTGAAAGTGTTTGTGTTTGGGGTAAATACAATGCTATTGAGATCTGTCAGGCTAAGCTGAGCGGCTCTTCCACTCTACCTTCCCGTAACGTTCGTCTTAAATGACACTCTTATGGAAATATGTGGTTATATACAGTAATTTATTAAATATTTATTATTATCCATTGCCTTATATATTTAGTGTCATTTGGCTTGATATACATAATAATTAGTGAAAAAAGAAGTAATAGTTGATTTACTCGGAATGTGTTCGCCGAAAGCGTGATTTAGTTTGTGACTTCGACGGTAAATGATCTTTACTTCAAACTTTTTTTTACTTATATCTGGAAAGTTAATGTTTTCAAGTAGCTATAGCCTTAAATGCATTAAATGTGACATTAAGGAGCGCCAGAACTGGGTATCCTTAACTGTTATATATGGAATATTTGCAATATATAAATATTAATCGAACATTATGTATAAGCCAACGAGCTATAAGGGGAGGGGAGAGGGTGGGACTCTTAGCCTAGAACCGCCAGCTAAAAAAAAAATCGAAGTTAACTTTATTCTTGGGTGATAGCTACAATCATTATCAGGGCTGAAAATTATATTAGTAGTAATTAGTATGATGAGAATATGTCTTGTGATCAAATTTGATATCTTAAATGAAGGTCCAGTAGTTTGAAGCTTCATAAAGAAATGTATATAATGGTTTGCTTTTCCAAATAGCTTTCACTTTATAGGAGCAAAATGTATATTATTCTAAGGCGTTCATTTTCCTGTATCGTGATCAATTTCAGCGCACTTACATGTAAAAGCTAAAGAAATATTGAGTCTCAACAAAATAACCACTTAATTTAACGAAGTATATGTCTCATATTTTATAGGTTCCAGTAGCTCAAGTTCCAGCAGTTCAAGCTTATGTAGTTCAAGTTCAAGCATTTCATGTTCCAGTATGTCAAGTTCCAGTAGCTCTAGTTCCAGATGTTCAAGTTCCTGTAGTTTAAGCTCAAGTAGCTCAAGATCAAGTAGATCAAGCTCAATCAGTTCAAGCTCAAGTAGCTCGAATTCAAGTAGTACAAGTTCTAGCAGCTTAAGCTCGAGTAGTTCAAGCTCAAGCAGCCCATGCTTTAGCTGTTCAAGCCTTAGCAGTTCAAGCTCAAGCAGTTCAAGCTCAAGCAGTTCAAGCTCAATCAGCTCGAGTTCAAGCAGTTCCAGTATTAGCAGCTCAAGTAGGTTAATTACGGGTTTTGTATATTGGTCAACTTCACAATGTAAAATAAGAACAAAGCTCTTTTATATATCATCGTACTGGTAGTCATAGAGCAATAATCATAGATACTGTCTTTCTGTTCGTTCTTCCGTTATTTAGAAAGTAAAAATTTTCCCTGAACTGTAGACGAATGTAATCCTTTAATATCGAGAGCAACAGTTAGATACTTCAGTGATAGACCGTCTATATATTTCATAAGATGTATTGGCTTCTTAAATATTATCATTTCTCCATGTTAAAACATATAATAGCTGGTATTACGATTTCATATACCTTTAACCATAGTCAGTCTTTAAAAACCGACGAAGAGGGGAGCATCATCATAAATGGCAAACTAATGTAACAAATTTTAATTAAATAATCATATTTTGTAGGCTGCAGTAGCTCAAGTTCCAGTAGTACATGCTCAAGTAGTTTAAGCTCAAGTAGTTCAATCTCTAGAAGCTCAAGTTCCAGTAGTTCAAGCTGTAGTTGCTCAAGCAGTTCAAGCTCATGTTCAAGCCGTTCTAGTTCTGGCAGTTCAAGTAAGTAAAACAAGACTTATTTTACTTACCCTTAAAGAAACATACAAGTATTTGCCTAATGCCCATTCTTACAAGACAAATGTGAACTTTCCTGGATAATTATTCAGTGCAACAAAAAATTTTCGGTTTCATCTTTTCTGTTAAGTGCATTACTATTTTTTTTTCGCATAAAAATGCATTAATAATTTTAATGGGATTGTTGGGAGTGTTGCTTGTTGAGACATTTTTCTTCCAGCTACCACCATTAGCTCCTTTGCCTAAAAATTCTGCTCCTCTTCACTGATTTAAATTTCCAGGAAAAAGTAGGATATTTAAGACTTTCATTAACTTATGCTGTGATTGATTTCAGCGCAGTTACATATAATAAATGAAGAAAGTTTTATGTATATATATATTTTGTATAATTCCGGATATACGACTTACCAATGTATGTCATATTTTAAAGGTTTCAGTAGCTCAACTTCCAGTAGTTCAAGCTCATGTTCCAGGAGTTTAAGCTTGAGTAGCTCAAGCTCAACCAGTTCATGCTCAAGTAGTTCAAGCTCAAAAAGCTCAAGGTCATACAGCTCAAGCTCAAGCAGTTCAAGCTCAAGAAGCGCAACCTCAAGCAGTTCAAGTTCAACCTCTAGTAGTTCTTGCTCAAGCAGTTCAAGTTCAAGTAGCATAAGTAGTTCAAGGTCTACCAGCTCAAGCTCTACCAGCTCAAGCTCTACCAGCTCAAGCTCTAGTAGTTCATGCACAAGCAGTTCAAGCTCAAGCAGTTTAAGCTCAAGCAGTTCAAGCTCTAGCAGTTTAAGCTCAAGCAGTTCAATCTTTAGCTGCTCAAGCTTAAGGAGTTCAAGCTCAAGCAGCTCAAGCTCAAGCAGTTCAAGTTCAACCTCTAGTAGTTCTTGCTCAAGCAGTTCAAGTAGCATAAGTAGTTCAAGCTGTAGCAGCTCAAGTTCTAGTAGTTCCTGCTCAAGCAGTTCAACCTGTAGTAGTTTATGCTCAAGCAGCTCGACCTCAAGTACTTTCAGTTCCAGCAGCTCAAGTAGGTTAATCATTGTTTTTTTAATTGCTCAGTTTCACAATGCAAAATAGGATTTGAGTTATTTCATATCCAGCTCTATTATCCGTAAAGAAATAATATCTTTCAACTTTCATATAAGTGATGTGTTACATAACTTTTGTTTTACATCATCTTCTTGTAGATTCTTGGTTGTAGGTCTGGCTACTTTCATAATTCTAGAGTTACAATTATCGCCACACAAGCTCACGTGTTATATCTACAGTATAATGATCTCTTCTTCTGCATTGGAAGATATTGACATGTAATATTGTGAGAAAAAAATATTTAATAACAAAATCTCTAATCAAATTATTTATGAAGAAAAGTATGCACACATGGGCTCTACAACCCATTACATAGATACTGTAATGTAGGAACAAATATTATATTTTACAATTTTCATGTAGGCCTACCTGTATTATAATCGGTCTCAACACATATAATAATGAAGTGATGGTATATTCTACTTATAGCAACAGTCTTCAACAATAAGTACGTCTCATATTTCATAGGTTCCAGCAGCTCAAACTCCATTAGTTCAAGCTCCAGCAGTTCAAGATCTGGTATTTCAAGCTCCAGCAGCTCTAGTAGTTCAAGCTCTAGTAGTTCAAGCTCCAGTAGTTCAAGCTCCAGAAGTTCATTCTCTAGCAGCTCAAGCTTGTGCAGTTCAAGCTCTAGTAGCTCAAGCACTCGCAGTTCAAGCTCCAGTAGCTCAAGCTCCAGCAGATCAAGCTCCGGCAGCTCAAGCTTAAGTAGTTCAAGCTCCAGTAGCTCATATTCCATCAGCTCAAGCTCCTGTAGCTCAAGCTTAAGTAGTTCAAGATCAAATAGTCCAAGATCAAGCAGTTCAAGCTCAAGCAGCCCAAGCTCAAGTAGTTCAAGTTCAAGCCGCTCAGACTCTACTAGTTCAAGCTCCAGTAGCTCAAGCTCCAGTAGCTTAAGCCCCAGTAGCTCAAGCTCTAGTAGTTTAAGTTCTATTAATTCAAGCCTCAGCAGTTCATGCTCAAGTAGTTCAAGCACTAGTAGCTCAAGTTCTAGTTCTTTAAGTTGCAGCAGCTCAAGTTCATTTAAATCTCCCTGTAGCAGCTCTAGCAACAGTCGAATAAGTAAATATATTCATTTTACTTCGATTTTTCTCTTTTATTAAAAATTTATTTAATTAACTTCACTAAAGTCTATAGCTATGTGAAAAATGCATCTGTTATATACGCTAAGATGAAGTGGTTGGTCAGATCAGTTCCTATTAATTGCCTAGAAGTTAATTATGATTATTTTGTATTTTTTTTTGTCTAGTCATGATTATGCTAAGTAGTATGGTATGATAAATTATTTGGTTTCAGTTAAGCATTAGCAGATACATCTGATAAATTCTAAAGTATTATATTGCTCTGATCATTAGACTAACACAATCATTTCATCACGGGAGCTAGAGGAAGATTCCATGAAATCGAAACATTAAGGTTAAGAATATTCTGTGTATTGTCCGTGGATGGTAAAGTTTGGTGACAGGACTTTAATATATTTCAACTGATATTATGGCTTTTTTCAATATATTTGAATCTAAATGCTTAAATCATATAATTATTTTTGCGTAGTATTCCATATAATCATACACAAAAATCGCTTTATACATACGTGTTTAAAAACTAAGGAATAAGGGACCATCATTACACACATGAAAATAATGTAACAAATCTTAATATAATACCCATGTGTTTTAGGTTCCAGTAGCTCAAGTTCCAGTTGTGCAAGCTCTAGCGGTTTAAGTTCTAGCAGTTCAAGCTCAAGTAGCTCCAGCTTAAGTAGTTCGAGCTCAAGATGTAGTTGCTCAAGAAGTTCAAGCTCAAGCAGCTCCAGTTCAAGTAGTTCGAGCTCAAGCTGTAGTAGTTCAAGCTCAAGCAGTTCAAGTTCAAGCAGTTCATGCTCAAGTACTTCAATCTTGAGCAGCTCAGGTTCAAGTAGTTTGAGCTCAAGCTGTAGTAGTTCAAGCACAGGCAGTTTAAGTTCAAGCAGTTCAAGTTCAAGCAGTTCATGCTCAAGTACTTTAAGCTCGAGCAGCTCCAGTTCAAGTAGTTCGAGCTCAAGTAGTTTATGTTCAAGCGGTTCTAGTTCTAGCAGCTCAAGTAAGTCAGTTAAGAGTTCTTAATTCCTAAATTTATCAATGTTATCTGGGAACTAAATTTCTTTGTATTTTCTAGTGTTATCCGTGTAGAAAGTACCCTACAGTACCATAGAGACACTTCAATTTTGCTCGTTCGTCCTTAACAAAAGTGGATTTTTCTGGATTATGATTCAAAGATCAATAATTAATTGGTTTTAGCTGGAGTGTGAAAGTGTATTACTCTTCAGCTTTTTGTTACTGTATATTATGATAGGAGTTGGAGGGATTTGTGTTAGAAATATTGATGATATTGCCGGACGTGATATTATTTACTTTGTTTTTATTAATAATTACCATCATTGACACGGGTATGCTAAATCCAAAGCCTTTTCTTCTCAAGGATAGAAGATATTTGTATCCATCAGCGATAAGAGCGCAGTATATCTTACTCATCAAATTAATACCTTCCTCGTAGATCCACATGAAATAGTTTCGAAATTCTTGAGAAATCATATATAGTATATGAAGATTTTGCTTATGATTTATATTTACAGGAACAAACATGTGTTATGTTAAGGATTTACTTTATCGGTTTCATCGTACTTGTAATCAATATGTAAAAGTTTGAATTTTAAAAATAGGAAAATACTTTAACCAAGTAAATATCTCATATATTATAGGTTCCAGTAGCTACAGCTCAAGCTCTAGCAGTTCAAGCTCTAGCAGGTCAGGCTCTAGTAGTTCAAGCTCAAGCAGCTCAAGTCCAAGCAGCACAAGTTCCAGTAGCTCAAGTTCAAGTAGCTCAAGTTCCAGTAGTTCAAGTTCCAGTAGTTCAAGTTCCAGTAGTTTAAGCTCAAGTAGCTCTAGCAGTTCAAGTTCTAGTAGCATAAGTTCCAGTAGCTTAAGCTCAAGTAGCTCAAGCATCTCAAGCTCAAGCATCTCAAGCTCAAGCAGTTCAAGCTTAAGTAGCTCAAGCATTGCAAGTTCAAGCAGTTCAAGCTCAAGCAGTTCCAGTTCCAGCAGCTCAAGTAGGTTAATTATGGTTTTAGAGTTGCAAATATCACCAGTCAAGGCTCTAGTTTTCTTAGTTGGAAGATATTGACATACATTAGTCCGAGGAAATATAACGTAAAACCCTTTTTTTTATTCAATTATATTGTTTACGCAGCAAAAAGAAGCGAAACAAATGAAATTGGTCAAAGGATTGTATATACCCATATGTTAATCAGTTTTAACACGCATATATAATAACTAAACAAGGGATGATCGATTTAACTAATAGATACCAACAAAATATGTAATATTAGATATATATTTTATAGGATCCAGCAGTTCCGGCTCAAGTAGTTCAAGTTACAGTAGCTCAAGTTCCAGTAGCTCAATTTCCAGAAGCTCAAGCTCCAGTAGTTCAAGTTCCATCTGCTCAAGTCTCAGTAGCCCAAGTTCCAGTAGCCCAAGTTCCAGTAGCCCAAGTTCCAGTAGCTCAAGTTCCAGTAGTTCAAGTTCCATCTGCTCAAGTCTCAGTAGCCCAAGTTCCAGTAGCCCAAGTTCCAGTAGCCCAAGTTCCAGTAGCTCAAGTTCCAGTAGCTCAAGTTCCAGTAGATTAAACTCCATTAGCTCAAGCTGCAGTAGCCCAAGTTCCAGTAGCGCAAGTTCCAGTAGCCCAAGTTCCAGTAGCTCAAGTCCCAGTAGCTCAAGTCCCAGTAGCTCAAATCCCAGTAGTTCAAGTTCCGGCCGCTCAAGTTCCAGTAGCAGCTCCAGCACCAGTATAATAAGTAAACATTTTCATTTCAGTTAAATTTTAGCCTCTTTAATGTAAGAAATAAATTTAATTAACTTTGTGAAGATCTACTATTGTGCACAGTAAAGGGGGGAAATAAGTCAGTCAGATAAATTTGTCTTCTTTACTAAAGATATTACGTATTATCATTTTGGTTTCGTCAATCTGTAACATTGTTATCCTAAGCAGTATTATTTAATAATTCTTTTAACACCGTAAGCTAATGTATTAACACATACTTAAGATGTTTCCATTGTAAGTGAGTTTCTACCGAAGATCACTCTAATACAATGCTATCAGTACGAGGTCTGTAGGACGGTTGGTATTCTCAGAACAATGAGTTTTAGATCTGCGGGCGTGTGTGTGTGTGTGTGTGTACACGATCAACTGTAAAGATATTGTGATAAAGAATTAATTTTTATCTTGGTATTAAATTTTGTGAAATAATGATTTCTCATAAACAAGTGATTTGAGTTGAGCTACATTATTGATAATGAAGGTATTATCAGGTTGTAAAATGTATTACTAAAAATATAGCGATGGTAATAATAGTAAGAGAAAAAAGAAGCTGTCATCAGAATATGCTGTACGGCATAAAGAATTGAGGTGAACAATAGGTAAGGCAGAAAGACTTTTTATTATTATTCGGTAACATTCTCATTTTATCATTCCTTAATAACCAAAATGGTAATAAAAGCGCGGGTGTTGTAACTGTGAGAAACTCTAAAGGAAAGGAATTAACCAATTTCGTAATTTCATATAGGCTCTAGCAGTTCCAGTTCAAGTAGTTCCAGTTACAGGAGTTCAAGTTCTAACAGCTCAAGTTCCATTAGTTCAAGTTCAAGTAGCTCAAGTTCCAGTAGTACAAGTTCTAGCAGCTCAAGTTCAAGTCCCTCAAGTTCCAGTAGTTTAAGTTCAAGTAGCCCAAGCTCAAGTAGTTCAAGTTCCAGCGGCTCCAGTTCCATTAGTTCAAGTTCCAGCAGTTCGAGCTCAAGTAGGTCAAGATTCAGTCATTTTATTTTGCCTCAACTATTTCTTATGTGAAAAAATATTTTTTACTTTACACACTCCAGGTTAGGGATATGAACATTTTGCGTCGATAATCTTGTATGCGTGTAAATACTTTTTTTTTCAAATAGTATTGAACATGTATATATTTTGGGAATACAAGACAGATTTGACTGAATGTTTCTCATTATTCTTTGTCATATGACCCTATGAGGGATTTTGAAAGAGTGCAAATTGTTTACTGGGCGCTAAAGTGTGAGTGTGTTAGGTATGAGAGAAGTGTTTTGTTGACTTCTGACAAAAGATAGATTCAAGTATTTCAACCTTCTTCTAGTCAGTGATCCGATTTAGTTTCGGATACCTTTATTTAAAATAAAATTATTGTATCTAAAAATATATTTAAACATCAACACCGATTCATTTGTGAAAAAGTGTGACCTTTAATAAATCTTGGACGCGAATTTCTCGTACATACAGGACAAAATGTAAATTTGTATATGATTTTAGAAAAAATTAAAGAAGATTAACTTTATAATCAAAATCTTGTAGACTTTAGGTAGAATTTTGCTGAAATCTTCTTGTTTGATGTTTTACACGGGGGGGGGAAATTTGGAGGAATTGAAGTGGACACTACAGAGAACGGGTGACTAATTATCAAGGTACTGTACTCGTATACTGACAACACGTATCTGCCTTCCCGAACAAAGGCTTTTGATTCTTAATGTCAAGTAATAACTGTAAAATAGCATCACTTTAACTGATTTTCATATTTTTTAGGTTCTAGCAGTTCAAGATCTAGCAGTTCACGCTCATGCAGTTCCAGCTCTATCAGCTCAAGCTCTACCAGCTCAACCTTTATCAGCTCAAGCTCTATCAGCTCAAGCTCTAGCAGTTCAAGCTTTAGCGGTTCAAGCTCTAGTAGTTCCAGATCTAGCTTTTCCAGATCTAGCTCTTCCAGCTCTAGCAGTTCCTGCTCTAGCAGTTCAAGCTCTAGCAGCTCCACCTCTAACAGTTCCAGCTCTAGCTTTTCCAGCTCTAGCTGTTCCAGCTCTAGAAGCTTCAGTTCCAGCTCTAGCAGTTCAAGCTCTAGCAGTTCAAACTCTTGCAGTTCCAGCTCTAGCAGCTCAAGCTCTTGTAGTTCCATCTCAAGCAGTTCAAGCTTCAACAGTTCCAACTCAAGCAGTTCCAGCTCTAGCTGCTCAAGCTCTAGCAGTTCAAGCTCTAGCTATTCCAGCTCTAGCAGATTCAGTTCCAGCTCTAGCAGTTTCAGTTCCAGCTCTAGCAGCTTCAGTTCCAGCTCTAGCAGTTCAAGCTCTTGCAGTTCCAGCTCTAGCAGTTTAAGCTCTAGCAGTGTCAGCACAAGCTGCTCAAGATCTAGCAGTTCAACCTCTAGCAGTACAAGTTCTAGCAGTTTCAGTTCCAGCTCTAGCAGATCAAGCTCTAGTACTTCAAGTTCTTGCAGTTCAAACTTTTGCAGTTCAAGCTCTAGCAGTTTCAGCTCTAGCAGTTCAAGCTATAGAATTTCAGGCTCTAGTAGTTCCAGCTCTAGCAGCTCAAGTTCTAGCAGCTCCAGCTCTAACAACTCAATATCTAGCAGTTCAAGCTCTAGCAGTTCCTGCTCCAGCAGTTCAAGCACTAGCAGTTCCAGCTCTAGATGCTCAATCTCTAGCAGTTCAAGCACTAGCTGCTCAAGCTCTAGCAGTTCAAAGTCTAGCAGTTCAAGCTTCAGCAGTTCCAGCTTTAGTAGTTCCAACTCTATCAGTTGCAGCTCTAGCAGTTTAAGATCTAGCAGTTCAAGCTCTAGCAGTTCAAAGTCTAGCAGTTCAAGCTTCAGTAGTTTCAGCTTTAGTAGTTCCAACTCTATCAGTTCCAGCTCTAGCAGTTCAAGATCTAGCATTTCAAGCTCCAGTAGTTCCAGCTCTAGCAGTTCCAACTCTATCAGTTCCAGCTCTAGCAGTTCAAGCTATAGCAGTTCAAGCTCCAGCAGTTCCAGCTCTAGCAGTTCCAGCTCTAGCAGTTCCAGCTCTTTCTGCTCAATCTCTACCAGTTCAAGCAATAGCTGCTCAAGCTCTAGCAGTTCAAGCTCCAGCAGTTCCAGCTCTAGCAGTTCCAACTCTATCAGTTCCAGCTCTAGCAGTTCAAGCTCTTGCAGCTTCAGCTCTAGCAGTTCCAGCTCTAGGTGTTCCAGCTCTAGAAGTTTAAGCTCTAGGAGTTCCAGCTCTTCCTGCTCACGCTCGAGCAGTTCCAGCTCTAGCAGTTCCAGCTCAAGCAGTTCAGGCTCTTGCAGCTCCAGCTCTAGCAGGTCCAGCTCTAGCTCTTACAGCTCTAGGAGTTTACGCTCTACCAGTTCCAGCTCTAGCTGCTCAATCTCTAGCAGTTCCAGCTCTAGCAGTTCCAGCTCAAGCAGCTCAAGCTCTAGCATTTCCAGCTCTAGCCGCTCAATCTCTAGCAGTTCAAGCTCTAGCTGCTTATGCTCTAGCAGTTCAAGATCTAGCAGTTCAAGCTCTTGCAGTTCAAGCTTTATCAGTTCCAGCTCTAGCTGCTCAATTTCTAGCAGTTCAAGCTCTAGCTGCTCAAGCTGTAGCAGCTCCAGCTCTAGCAGTTCCACCTCAAGCAGCTCAAGCTCAAGATCTAGCCGTTCCAGCTCTAGCTGCTCAAGCTCTAGCAGTTCTAGATCTAGCAGTTCAAGCTATACCAGTTCCAGCTCTAGCAGTTCAAGCTTTACCAGTTCCAGCTCTAGCAGTTCAATCTCTAGCACTTCCAGCTCTAGCTGCTCAATCTCTAGCGGTTCAAGCTCTAGCTGCTCAAGCGCTAACAGTTCCAGCTCTAGCAGTTCCACCTCAAGCATTTCCAGCTCTAGCAGTTCCAGCTCTAGCAGTTCCAGCTCTAGCTGCTCAATCTCTAGCAGTTCAAGACCTAGCTGCTCAAGCTCTAGCAGTTCAAGCTCTAGCACTTCAATCTCTTGCAGTTCCAGCTCCAGCAGTTCCCGCTCTAGCAGTTCCAGCTCTAGCAGTTCCAGCTCTAGCAATTCCAGCTCCAGCAGTTCAAGCTCTAGCTATTCAAGCTATAGATGCTCAATCTCTAGCAGTTCAAGCACTAGCTACTTAAGCTCTAGCATTTCAAGCTCTAGCAGTTCAAGCTCTAGATGCTCAATCTCTAGCAGTTCAAGCACTAGCTGCTCCTGCTCTAGCAGT
The DNA here is from genome assembly GCF_018991925.1 of Homarus americanus. Classification (NCBI taxonomy): domain Eukaryota; kingdom Metazoa; phylum Arthropoda; class Malacostraca; order Decapoda; family Nephropidae; genus Homarus; species Homarus americanus. The sequence continues at coordinate 3,916,756 of NW_024749779.1, forward strand.
TCAAGCTCTAGCAGTTCAAGCTCCAGCAGGTCCAGCTCTAGCAGTTCCAACTCTATCAGTTCCAGCTCTAGCAGTTCAAGCTCTAGCTTTTCAAGCTCCAGCAGTTCCAGCTCTAGCAGTTCCAGCTCTAGCTACTCAATCTCTAGCAGTTCAAGCACTAGATGCTCAAGCTCTAGCTGTTCCAGCTCTATCAGTTCCACCTCTATCAGTTCCAGCTCTAGCAGTTCAAGCTCTAGCTGTTCAAGCTCCAGCAGTTCCAACTCTATCAGTTCCAGCTCTAGCAGTTCAAGCTCTTGCAGCTCCAGCTCTAGCTGTTCCAGCTCTAGCTGTTCCAGCTCTAGCTGTTCCAGCTCTAGGAGTTTAAGCTCTAGCAGTTCCAGCTCTTGCTGCTCAAGCTGGAGCAGTTCCAGATCTAGCAGTTCCAGCTCAAGCAGTTCAAGCTCTTGCAGCTCCTGTTCTAGCAGTTCCAGCTCTATCTCTTCCAGCTCTAGAAGTTTAAGCTCTAGCAGTTCCAGCTCTAGCTGCTCAATCTCTAGCAGTTCAAGCACTAGGTGCTCAAGCTCTAGGAGTTCAAGCTCTAGCAGTTCAAGCTCCAGCAGTTCCAGCTCTAGCAGTTCCAACTCTATCAGTTCCAGCTCAAGCAGTTCAAGCTCCAGCAGTTCCAGCTCTAGCAGTTCCAGCAGTCCTAGCTCTAGCTGCTCAATCTCTAGCAGTTCAAGCACTAGCTGCTCAAGCTCTAGCAGTTCCAGCTCTAGCAGTTCCAACTCTATCAGTTCCAGCTCTAGCAGTTCAAGCTCAAGCAGTTCAAGCTCCAGCAGTTCCAACTCTATCAGTTCCAGCTCTAGCAGTTCAAGCTCTTGCAGCTCCAGCTCAAGCAGTTCCAGCTCTAGCTGTTCCATCTCTAGGAGTTTAAGCTCAAGCAGTTTCAGCTCTTGCTGCTCAAGCTCGAGGAGTTCCATCTCAAGCAGTTCAAGCTCTTGCATCTCCAGCTCAAGCAGTTCCAGCTCTATCTCTTCCAGCTCTAGGAGTTTAAGCTCTAGCAGTTCCAGCTGTAGCTGCTCAATCTCAAGCTGTTCAAGCACTAGCTGCTTAAGCTCTAGCAGTTCAAGCTCCAGCAGTTCCAGCTCTAGCAGTTCCAACTCTATCAGTTCCAGGTCTAGCAGTTCACGCTCTTGCAGCTCCAGCTCTAGCAGTTCACGCTCTTGCAGCTCCAGCTCTAGCAGTTCCAGCTCTAGCTGTTCCAGCTCAAGGAGTTTAAGCTCTAGCAGTTCCAGTTCTAGCTGCTCGATCTCTTGCGGTTCAAGCTCTAGCTGCTCAAGCTCTAGCAGTTCAAGCTCTAGCAGTTCAAGCACTTGCAGTTCCAGCTCTAGCTCTTCCAGCTCTAGGAGTTTAAGCTCTAGCAGTTCCAGCTCTAGCTGCTCAATCTCTAGCAGTTCAAGCTCTAGCAGTTCAAGATCTAGCAGTTCCACCTCTCGGAGCTTAAGCTCTAGCAGATCCAGCTCTAGCAGTTCAAGCTCTCTCAGTTCAAGCTCTCCCGGTTCAAGCTCTAGCAGTTCCAGCTCTAGCACTTCAAGCTGTAGCAGCTCAAGCTGTAGCAGTTCCAGCTGTAGCAGTTCTAGCTCAAGTAGTACAAGCTCCACCAGTTCCAGCTCTAGCAGTTCCAGCTCTAGCAGTTCAAGCTCTCTCAGTTCAAGCTCCAGCAGTTCCAGCTCTAGCAGTTCCAGCTCTAGCAGATCCAGCTCTAGCAGTTCAAGCTCTAGCAGTTCGAGCTCCAGCAGTTCAAGCTCTAGCTGTTCCAGCTCAAGTATTTCAAGCTCCAGCAGTTCAAGCTTTGGCAGTTCCAGCTCTAGCAGCTCCAGCTCTAGCAGTTCAAGCTCAAGCAGTTCAAGCTCTAGCAGTTCAAGCTCCAGCAGTTCAAGCTCTAGCAGTTCCAGCTCTAGCAGTTCAAGCTCTAGCAGTTCCAGCTCAAGTATTTCAAGCTGTAGCAGTTCAAGCTCTAGCAGTTCAAGCTCCAGCAGTTCCAGCTCTAGCAGATCCAGCTGTAGCAGTTCCAGCTCTAGCAGTTCAATCCCTAGCAGCTCAAGAACTAGTCGTTCTAGCTCTAGCAGTTCAAGCTCTCTCAGTTCAAGCTCTCCCGGTTCCAGCTCCAGCAGTTGCAGCTCTTGCAGTTCCAGCTCTAGCAGTTCCACCTCTAGCAGTTCCACATCTAGCGGTTCAAGCTTTGTCAGTTCCAGCTCTAGCAGCTCCAGCTCTATTAGTTCAAGCTCAAGCAGTTCCAGCTCGAGCAGTTCAAGCTCATGCAGTTCAGGCTCTAGCAGTTCCAGCTCTTGCAGTTCCAGCTCTAGCAGTTCAAGCTCTCTCAGGACAAGCTCTCCCGGTTCAAGCTCTAACAATTCCAGCTGTAGCAGTTCCATCTCAAGTAGTTCAAGCTCCAGCAGTTCCAGCTCTAGTAGTTCAAGCTCTAGCATCCCCAGCTCTAGCAGCTCCAGCTCCAGCAGTTCAAGCTCTAGCAGTTCAAGCTCCAGCACTTCCAGCTCTAGCAGATCCAGCTCAAGCAGTTTCAGCTCTAGCAGTTCAAGCTCTAGCAGTTCAAGCTCAAGTAGTTTAAGCTCCAGCAGTTCCAGCTCTAGCAGTTCCAGCTCTAGCCGTTCTAGCTCTAGCAGTTCAAGCTCTCTCACTTCAAGCTCTCCCGGATCCAGCTCTAGCAGTTCAAGCTCTTGCAGTTCAAGCTCCAGCAGTTCAAGCTCTCTCAGTTCAAGCTCTCCCGGTTCGAGCTCTCGCAGGTCCAGCTCTTGCAGTTCAAGCTCCCTCAGTTCAAGCACTCCCGGTTCCAGCTCTAGCAGTCTCAGCTCTAGAAGTTCCACCTCTAGCAGTTCACGCTTTGGCAGTTCCAGCTCTAGCAGCTCCAGCTCTAGCATTTCAAGCTCTAGCAGTTCCAGCTCAAGCATTTCAAGCCCTAGCAGTTTCACCTCTAGCAGTTCATGCTCTAGCAGTTCCAGCAAAAGTAGTTCAAGCTCTAGCAGCTCAAGCTCTAGCAGTTCAAGCTCCAGCAGTTCCAGCTCTACCTGCTCAAGCTCTAGCTGTTGCAGCTGTAGCAGCTCAAGCTCCAGCAGTTCAAGCTCTAAGTGCTCAAGCTATGGCAGTTCAAGCTCTAGCATCTCCACCTCTAGCTGCTCAAGCTCTAGCAGTTCAATCTCCAGTAGTTCCAGCTCTAGCAGTTCCAGCTCTAGCAGTTCCAGCTCTAGCCGTTCCTGTTCTAGCAGTTCCAGCTTTTGCAGTTCCTGCTCTCGCAGTTCCAGCTCTAGCAGTTCAAGCTCTAGCTGTTTCGGTTCCAGCTCTAGCAGTTCCAGCTCTAGCAGTTCCAGCTCTAGCAGTTCAGGCTGTAGCTCTTCCAGCTTTAGCAGCTCCTGCTCTCGCTGTTCAAGCTGTAGCAGTTCATTCTCTGGCAGTTCCAGCTTTATCATTTCCAGGTGTAGCAGTTCCAGCTCTAGCTGTTCAAGCTCTAGCAGTTCAAAATCTAACAGTTCAAGCTCTAGCAGTTCAAGCTCTAGCAGTTCAAAATCTAGTATTTCCAGCTCTAGCAGTTCCAGCTCTCTCAGTTCAAGCTATCCCGGTTCAGGCTCTAGCAGTTCCAGCTGTAGCAGTTTCAGCTCAAGTAGTTCAAGCTCCAGCAGTTCCAGCTCTAGCAGTTCCAGCTCTAGCACTTTAGGTTTTAGTAGTTCAAGCTGTAGCGGTTCCAGCTGTAGTAGTTCCAGCTCAAGTAGTTCAAGCTCCAGCAGTTGCAGCTCAAGTAGTTCAAGCTCCAGCAGCTCCAGCTCTAGCAGTTCAAGCTCTAGCAGTTTAAGCTCCAGCAGATCCACCATTAGCAGCTCCAGCTCAAGCAGTTCTAGCTCTAGCACTTCAAGTTTTAGCAGTTCAAGCTGTAGCAGTTCCAGCTCTAGCAGTTCCAGCTCTAGCAGTTCAAGCTCTAGCAGTTCAAGCTCAAGTAGTTTATGCTCCAGCAGTTCCAGCTCTAGCAGATCCAGCTCTAGCAGTTCAAGCTCTAGCAGTTCAAAATCTAACAGTTCAAGCTCTAGCATTTCAAGCTCTTGGAGTTCAAGCTCCAGCAGTTTCAGCTCTAGCAGTACCAGCTCTAGCAGATCCAGCTCTAGCAGTTCAAGCTTTGACAGTTCCAGCTCTAGCAGCTCCAGCTCAAGCAGTTCAAGCTCAAGCAGTTTAAGCTCTAGCAGTTCAAGCGCCACCAGTTCAAGCTCTAGCAGTTCTAGCTGTAGCAGTTCCAG